>NC_044564.1:63763254-64065369 GCF_007565055.1 Rhinopithecus roxellana | reverse complement strand
GGGTCATATGGTACATCTAGTTCTAGATCCTTGAGGAATTGCCATACTGTTTTCCATAATGGTTGAACTAGTTTACAATCCCACCAACAGTGTAAAAGTGTTCCTATTTCTCCAGCACCTGTTGTTTCCTGACTTTTTAATGATTGCCATTCTAACTGGTGTGAGATGGTATCTCATTGTGGTTTTGATTTGCATTTCTCTGATGTTGGCCCACTCATTCTTATCCATGAATATAATAGGCTCCTATCTAGTACAGACTACTTTCTTTGTTGCCTACTCAATATCTTCATCCATTTTTTTCAAAATCACCCAAATCTTGCTTGTCAATTGCAAATTAATTATCTCTTCACTTCTGCCAGATGCTAGTCCCCTGTCACTTCCATTACATATTTTAGTGAATATATAAAATAATCAAAAGTCTAATTTTCTAATGTAGAATTTTTGAGTATTTTTCTATGAGTCCTATTTCTCATTCAAATCACAGTATTCACTCATTCAGGTAGAGTTGGACATTAGCACAGTTATACACTTTCTCTAATCAGCTACCTGGATACTTTTATTTTTCTTTCCATTGTGTGAATTACATCAGATTCTAAAAAACTTAATTTAATTTGGCTATAACAATATTTATTCCAAGTTAACATTTAAAAACTGAAAAAATGTGGGATTTTAAAGCTATTTATTTTTTAAACAAATTTAATTATTTTGCAATAGTGCAATCATCACACATTTTTTCAACAGTGAATCCTAGCTTTTCACTTACAAACATTAAATTCATTTTGGTTTCCTCACTGAATTATGTTTTCTACACCTTATTCACACAGTTTCACAGCAGAGTTCTCTGTTTCAGAAATTTATCTAGTTGTTAAGTTTGACTAAAATTCTAGCTTCCCTTAATATCAAAGTAAACTTTTAAAACAGAAACTTGACACATAAAGTTTTGTCAGGTTTTCTGGGATTGAATTTAGAGTTAACTTTGATGTCTTGCACTGTGCTTTTCTTTCTTTACCATCTTCTGGGCAGTTTCTGTACTTTCTGTCTTGTTATATAACTTATTTTTATGTATACTTGTCAGATGTTTATTTCTGAACACATATCAATAAAAAGGATATAGCAAAGTGAAATAAAGAATTTCCGTAAAGACTTTAAGATGTATTATCAAAAAAGTAATTGCAAATTTCATGACACTTAAATAATAACTATTCAAACTTGGTATTTCTTGAATATGTCCTCAACTCCACTGCCTACTACATTTATTTTTACCTTATATTTTTAAAAGTACATTTCTATAAAGAGTAAACTAAAGCCTATTTATAGGAAAAGAAAACATGAAGAACTGTGTACTTTTTCGTACTACTTTCAATTCCAGTAATTTAGTAGCATGAATCTTAGAAGTGTTTTAACCAAATGTTGAATTTTGTTCAGAAATGGAAACAGTTAATGAATGAACACTTTAAAGAGAAGAAGGACATTCTAAACCACTTCTGACAAGAAAATTTAAACAACAAATTTAGATGTTTATGGTGCTAAACAGTCTATTGAGAGAAAATTACAGATTGCCTAAGGTCGGTGTTCCTCCCCTGAGAAAGACTGGGAGAAGAACCAAATGTCTGCCCCATGTTTATTCATGGAATAAAGTTATCCAGTGTTTTCTTAATGTACTTTTCTCCACCACAAACCTCTGCTTGAAAAATATTCAGTTTTCATTGTTCAGCTACAAAATACATAAGATAATTCAATAAATTAATTCCAAGTATTCTATTTTTTAACTTTAAGTTCTGGGATACATGTGCTGAACATGCAGGTTTGTTACATAGGTATACATGTGCCATGGTGGTTTGCTGCACCTACCAACCCGTCATCTAGGTTGTAAGCCACATATCCATTAGGTATTTGTCCTAATGCTCTCCCTCCCCTTGGTCCCACCCCATGACAGGCCCCGGTGTGTGATGTTTCCACTGTTCAACTCCCACTTACGAGTGAGAACATGCAGTGTTTGGTTTTCTGTTCCTATGTTACTTTGCTGAGAATGATGGCTTCCAGCTTCATCCATGTCTCAGCAAAGGACATGAACTCATTGTTTTTTATGACTGCATGGTATTCCATGGTGTATATGTACCACATTTTCTTTATTCAGTCTATCATTGATGGGCATTTGGGTTGGTTCCAAGTCTTTGCTATTGTAAATAGTGCTGCAATAAACATACATGTGCATGTGTCTTTATAGTAGAATGATTTAGAATCCTTTGGGTATATACGCAGTAATGGGATTGCTGGGTCAAATGATATTTCTGGTTCTAGATCCTTGAGGAATTGCCACACTGTCTTCCACAATGGTTGAACTAATTTACACTCCCACCAACAGTGTAAAAGTGTTCCTTTTGCACAGCAAAAGAAACTACCATCAGAGTGAACAGGCAACCTACAGAATGGGAGAAAATTTTTGCAACCTACTCATCTGACAAAGGGCTAATATCCAGAATCTACAAAGAACTCAAACAAATATACGAGAAAAAAACAAACAACCCCATCAAAAAGTGGGGAAAGGATATGAACAGACATTTCTCAAAAGAAGATATTCATACAGCCAACAGACACATGAAAAAATGCTCATCATCACTGGCCATCAGAGAAATGCAAATCAAAACCACAATGAGATACCATCTCACACCAGTTAGAATGGCAATCATTAAGAAGTCAGGAAACAACAGGTGTTGGAGAGGATGTGGAGAAATAGGAACACTTTTACACTGTTGGTGGGATTGTAAACTAGTTCAACCATTATGGAAAACAGTATGGCAATTCCTCAAGGATCTAGAACTAGATGTACCATATGACCCAGCCATCCCACTACTGGGTATATACCCAAAGGATTATAAATTAGTCTACTACAAAGACACATGTACACGTATGTTTATTGCGGCACTATTCACAATAGCAAAGACTTGGAATCAACCCAAATGTCCATCTGTGACAGACTGGATTAAGAAAATGTGGCACATATACACCATGGAATACTATGCAGCCATAAAAAAGGATGAGTTTGCGTCCTTTGTAGGGACATGGATGCAGCTGGAAACCATCATTCTTAGCAAACTATCACAAGAAGAGAAAACCAAACACCGCATGTTCTCACTCATAGGTGGGAACTGAACAATGAGATCACTTGGACTCGGGAAGGGGAACATCACACACTGGGGTCTATCATGGGGAGGGGGGAGGGGGGAGGAGGGAGGGATTGCATTGGGGAGTTATACATGATATAAATGATGAATTGATGGGTGCTGACGAGTTGATGGGTGCAGCACACCAACATGGCATAAGTATACATATGTAACAAACCTGCACGTTATGCACATGTACCCTAGAACTTAAAGTATAATAAAATTAAAAAAAAAAAAAAAAAAAAAAAAAAAAAAAAAAGTGTTCCTATTTGCCCACAGCCTTGCCAGCATCTGTTGTTTCCTGACTTTTTAATAATTGCCATTCTGACTGGTATGAGATGGTGTCTCATTGTAGTTTTGATTAACGATGGTATTTTTAAGGCAACACAAACACAAGGTAGAAAGATTCAACCTGATAGCATTTCTTATGAGCTAGTAATGTTTTGAAGCTACATCAAAACAAAACATAGCAAAACAAAATACTGTTGTAAAGACTGAAGATCATAACCTCACACTTGTGCCTGGCATTACTTAAGGGAAATTGCAACTCACTGTGTAGAGAACAACAGAGAATATCTAGAGAGAGCAACCAGAATAATAATCTCAAACCTGTGCTTTTCAAAAATAGGTTAATGTGGTGACTGTCAAAAATTGCTAACATATATGTATTTAACCGTATTCAAAGGAAAAAAGAATCTTACATATTCAGGAATTAAACTTTGATTATTTTAATATGATGTTACCTGGATAAAATAAAAAAAAAAACTATGGTTTATAAGTTTTACACAGCTGCATTCTCAAAGTTGGCAGAAAAGCAATACACATTTATTTTCTGGAAACAACTAACTTTTTAAAAACTCGAGCAATTATTTCTGAGCAATAGCTGAAAATTTAATCTAGCCAATATAAAATTAACTCAGTCAATTTAACTATTAAACTACTATTTCATGGATAAACTAAACAGAACAGAATTTCTCTATTCCTTGTCTCTCTGTCTCAAATAAATCTCAAAGAAAGTTTCGTATTAGAATTTTCATACTTCTTATTGGGTAGGGTCTCTCTCTCAAGATTCTTCCAGTTAAACAATTTCTGCCTTATTGCATGTTATTCCAAGACAATAACGTCCATCAATATGGGAGGTAGAGATAGGCTGGGAAAAGAGGTAAGTTAAAAATATTAGTCATATTTCCTTGTAGGAATAGTATTCAATCTACTACACAGAAACTTCAGAAAATGTGATATCTATCTGTCTATCTATCTATCTATCTATCTATCTATCTATCTACCTACCTACCTACCACCTACCTACCTATCTATACTTGCTTATTATGTAGGAGAAATCCAATATTTCAAAATAATATCTTTGATATATTAAACTTTACTAATACTTTAAATTTTAAAAACATACTCAAACTCTATGTTTTTCAGTATCTTTTCAGTAAATTCAATAATTTCTTATTGTTAACAAATGGCTTATTAATATTATTAATGACTATTACTAAATTGTTATTATATAGTGTATATTTTACCAGAATGATTCAATTTTTATATTGGATTCAAATTTTAACTATAACACCTATTTAGGTTTAATGCATGTGTTTAACTGTAACATTGCCAATTATAATTTCTTCTTTGCCTATATTCTAGCTCCTTGACACTTGTTTAATTGCTTTTAATTACTTATTTAGTTTTCATGGGGAGTTATATGGGTAATATATTTTTGCACTTTTGCATATCTCATATTACATTTTTTGCTTCCCTTACACATAATAGAAATGTTAAGCCATAAGTTAAGTTTGGGATCAGACATCTCTGCCCTATCCTTCAGCCCTTTATAAGCATTGTTTTGCTTTATTTGGCTTTTTATATTGAATAAAAGGATAAAGACAGTTTTTTTTTCTTGAATTTATTTTCTACCTAGATACATTGAAAATGTTTTCTTTGTTTAGCAATTTCAAGGGCAACCATTGAACTGTTCTCTGTCACTATAGTTTTGTCTTTTTGAGAATACAATATAAACAATATCAAGCAGTATGTAATCTTTTCAGATGGGCTTATTTCACCCTATGATATTTTCCTTTTCATTTTTTCTGATCATCTTGCAAGTATGCAGAGATATCATTGTATCAATTTGGATTTTCCTAATGACAAAAGATCTTTAGCACTTGTTCATACTCTTATTTGTCATTTGTATTTTTTAAGTTAACACATAATTATTCTATAATATTTGGAGGGCACATGTGATATTGTGATACATGCATACAATGTGGAGTAATCAAATCAGAATACTTGAGATATTCATCATTTCAAACATTTTTTATGTCTTTGTGTTAGGAACATTACAAATCTCTTCTTGCTTTTGTTTGCAGTTTTTCACTTCTCTGTGGCCCCAGGGTTTCTCATAGCCTTAATTTTGAGTTCTAGGATATTGTTGATGATAATCTTAGCAACGAAGGTTGGTTGTAGTTTTCTGTGGGAGAGGGTGAAACAAAATTGCTTCTACTCCACCATTTTGATGAATCCTCAAATATTTTCTTTGATGAGGTGTTAATTCAGATATTTTCCTCATGCATAAATTGAGTTGTTTCTTTTCTTATTAAGTTTTATGTTTCTTTATGTATATTTTGGATACCTGTCTTTTATAAAATAGGAGTTTTGCAAATATTTTCTTTCAGTCTTAACTCATCACTTCATTCTGTTAACGGTATGTTTCACAGAGCAGACATTTTTAATTTTACTAAAGTCCAAATCACCAATTTTGTTTTCCTTGATTTTGTTTTTGGTGTTCTAAAATCTTATCGCCATACTAAAGGTTACATAGATACTGTCCTGTTTCCTTCTAGAAATTTTATAGTCTTAATTTTATATTTACTCTATGATCCATCTTGAATTCATGTTTTAGAAAAGTTTAAGGTGTGTGTGTAGGTTCAATTTTTCGATGTGAATGTTCATCTGTTTCAGTACCATTTGTTGAAATGACTACCTATTGAATTGCTTTGGCACCGTTGTTGAAGATCAGTTGACTGTATTTAAGTGGGTCAATTTCTGAAATGTCTAGTCTTTTCCATGTATGGAAATACCACATTCTATTGGTTCCTATAGCTTTATAGAAGTTTAAAAATCATAGTGTGAGTTCTTCACCTTTCTTCTTTTCAGGTCTTTTGCCTTTCTACCTAAGATTTTTTTTTTTTTTCCTTTTTGATAGGTGCAAAATAGCTTAGTGAAGATTTTATTTTCACTTTGGTATTTTTTATAAACTCAAATGAGTGTTAGGGCTTGACGAATTATTTTTAATTATTGTATTAGGGTTCTCTAGAAGGACAGAACTAATAGGACACATATATAGGGAAGTTTGTTAATTATTTACTTACACAATCACAAGGTCCCACAATAGGCCAGCTCCAAGCTGAGGAACAAGGAAAGTCAGTCTGAGTCCCAAAACTGAAGAACTTGAGTCTGATGTTCAAAGGCAGGAAGCATCTAGCACGGGAGAAAGATGAAGGCCAGGAGGCTAGGCCAGTCTAGTCTTTTCACTTTTTTTTGTCTGCTTTATATTCTAGCGGTGCTGGCAGCTGATTAGATAGTGCCCACTCAGATTAAGGGTGGGTCTGCCTTTCCCACTCCACTGAATCAACTGTTAATCTTCTTTGGCAGCACCCTCACAGACACACCCAAGATCAATACTTTGTGTCCCTCAGTCCAACCAAGTTGACACTCAGTATTAACCATCACAATTATCAATTGATATGATCATATGTTTATTATTTACCCGGTTGGTGTGATCACATTGAGTAATTTTTTTATGTAAACCTTTTTGTGAACTGGAATAAATCACTTTAATTGGGATGGAATCGAATCTATGGATAAAGTTGGGAATAATTGACATTTTAACAGCAGTGAGTCTACCAATCTGTTAATATGGATTAAATGGACAATCTCTCCATTTAAGTCGTTTTTTGATTTAATGTTTTGTATTTCTCTGCATGTATATCCTGTACATATTCATGTCAAATAGCATTTCATTATTTTTATGCTGCTATAAATAAAATTTTCAAATCTCAATTTTTCATTGTTGCTATGCTGAAAAATAATTGACTTTTGTATACTAACTTTGTGTCCTGCAACCTTCTAAATTCAATGATTAGTTTCAGGAGTTTTTTTTTTTTTTTTTTTTTTTGTCAATATAGTGTCTTTGAGATTTTCTACATACACAAAGCATGCCATTTGCAAATAAACATAGTAAAATTTATCCATTTCCAAACTGTATACTTTATTTCCTCTCCTTGTTTATTGTACTAGCTAGAATTTCTAGGATATTGTTGAATTAGCAATGATTACAAAATAGATTCTTTTTCTGATTTTAGGGAAAAAACATTCAGTTTATCACCATTAAGAATTAAGAATAATGTAGGTTTTTTGGGAGATGTCCTTTATTAAATTGAGGAAGTTCTCTTCTATTTGCTTAAGAATTGCCTTTTGTCACAAGTAGGTGTTAGCTTTTATAAAATGGTTGTCAGAATTGATACGATAATATGATTTTTCTTCTTTATCCTGTTTATGTGGTGTTTTACATGAAGTGATTTTTAAATGTAACACCAGCCTTGCATGTCTATAATAAATCACACCTGCTTGTGGTATATAACTTTTTCTATACATTGTTATATTCGATTTGTTAATTTTTTTGAGGATTTTTAAATTTATTGTGCACAAGATTTATAGATCTGTAGTTTCTTTTCTTGCAAGTTATTTTGGTTTCAGTATTTGGATGATATTGCCCTAGAATTTCTTCTTGGAGAATGTATGTATTTATCATGTTTAATGCCCTTTGTTCCTAATTACTTTCCTTGTTCTGAAGTCAGCTTTGTATGAACTTAACGTAGCTACTTTATATTTCTTTTAAAGACTCAGTAAGTGGTTGTTTGTTTGTTTTGAAATGGAGTCTTGCTCTGTTGTCCAGGCTGGAGTGCAATGGCATGATCTCGGCTCACTGCAACCTCTGCCTCCCCAGTTCAAGTGATTCTTGTACCTCAGCCTCCTGAGCAGCTGGGATTACAGGCGCAGGCACCACCACACCTGGTTAATTTTTGTATTTTTAGTAGAGACAGGTTTTCACTACTTTGGCCAGGCAGATCTCAAACGCCTGGCCTCAAGTATCCATCCTCCTCAGCCTCCCAATGTGCTGGGATTACAGGTGTGAGCCACCATGGCTGACCTGTTTCTTCTAATTTCTGAAAAAAAGATTGTGAAGAATTTAACACATATTCATTTTTAATATAATTAAGAAGAAAAATAGATATTTTATTTTGCTTTATTAATTCCTTCCTGGTGCACTTCTTTCTTATTTCATGTAGGTTCAACCTTCTGACCAACATCTTTTTTTTTCTCTGCCTGAAGAAATTTATTTAACATTTCGTAAAGAAGAACTCATACTAAGTTTACTAAAGTGATTTCAACAACTTGAAGATGAAAGTATTTTTCAAAACTCATTTCTGAGGCCAGCATTATATTGATACCAAAACAAACAAGGCCACCACAAAAAGTAAAAACTACAGGCCAATATTCCTGATGAACATTATGCAAAAAATTCTCAGCAAAATACTAGCAAACAGAATTTAACAACACGTTAAAAAGATCATTCACCATGATCAGGTGAGATTCATCCCACGGATATAAGGATGGTTCAAATCAATAAACATGATAGATCATATCAAGAGAATTAAGAACAAAAACCATACGATAATTTCAATAGATGCTGATCAAGTATATGGTAAAATTCAGCATCACTTCACGATAAAATCTATTAACAAACTGGGCATAGAAGATGTGGGCAGCAAGCCACCCAGGTGCCAAGGCAAGAGACCAAGGGCACAAACTATTCCAGTATAATAAAGAAAATATATAGAATAAGAATTGTTATACTAGAAATAGATTATGATTATATGTGAATATCATTAATCATTAGTTTGTAGCATTACTCTTTATTCCAACATTATAATAATCCTTGTTCTATAATTATAACCTAGGAAAAACCAGGCCATACAGAGATAGGAGCTGAAGGGATACTGTGAGAAGTGACCGGAAGACACGTGTGAGCCCTCTGTTATGCCCAGACTGGGCCACTAGAGGGTTCCCTGGTCTAACGCCAGCGCCTGAGAAGTCACCCGTTTACCTAGCAGACCTTGGTCTAGTGGTAGCATCAGTGCCTGGGGAAGGCATGCGTTACTTAGCAGACCAGGAAAGGGAGTCTCCCTTTCCCGGGGGGAGTTAGAGAAGACTCTGCTCCACCACCTCTTGTGAAAGGCCTGACATCAGTCAGGCCCACCACAGCCATCTGGAGGCCTGTCTCCCTGTGATGTTGTGCTTCAGCAGTCACGTTCCTGGTCTGCTCTGTACACCTGGCTCATGTTCCACTCAGTATACCTGACTCCACCTTCTAGATAGCATTAGCAGAATTAGTGAAAGTATTAAAGTCTTTGATCTTTCTGAGAAGAGCATAGAAGAAATAATGACATAAGCTGTCCTCTCTCTCTCCGCCTCGGCTACCTAAAAGGGAAAGGCCCCCTGTCCGGTGGACACGTAGCTCATGTGACCTTATCAATCATTGACTCTTCTTGACCCTGCCCCTTTTGCCTTGTATCCAATAAGTAACAGCACAACCAGGCATTCAGTGCCACTACCAGTTTCCACATCTAGGTGGTAGTGGTTCCCCCTGCCCAGCTGTCTTTTCTTCTATCTCTGTGTCTTGTGTCTTTATTTCTATGATCTCTCATCTCTGCACACAAGGAGAAAAACCAACAGATCCAGTAGGGCTGGACCCTACAGAAGAAACATGTCTCAACACATTTAAGGTCATATATGACAAAAACACAGTTTAATATCATACTGAATGGGGAAAAATTAAACTCTTTTCATTAATATCTGGAACAAGACAAAGATGTCCCCTTTCTCCACCTCTATCCAACATAGTACTAGGAGTTCTAGCCAGTGCAATTAGATAAGAGATAGAAATAAAGGGCATTCAAATTAGAAAGGAAGAAGTCTAATTATCTTTGTTTGAAGATGACATGATCTTATCTTTAGAAAAAACTAAAAATTCCTCCAAAAATCTTAGAACCGATAAACTTAGTGAATTTGCAGAATAAAACATCAACATATACACACCAGTAGCATGTCTATATGCTGACAGCATTTAATCTAAAAAAGAAATCAAGATAACAATCTCATTTACAGCACTACAATAAAAATACCTAGAAGTAAATTTGACCAATGAAATGAAAGATCTGTACAAGGAAAACTATAAAACACTGATGAAAGTAATTGAAGAGGACACATACACACACACAATATCTCATGCCCATACATTAAAAGAATTAGTACTGTCCTCTTGGGGCAAATGTCTATATGCCCCAAAGCGATCTGCAGATTCAAGGCAATCCCAGTCAAATACCAATGACATTTTTTACAGAAATAGGAAAACAATACTAAAATTTGTGTGGAACTAAAAATGACCTTGAACAGCTAATGCAATCCTAAGCAAAAAACAAAGCTGGAGGCATCACACTACTTGATTCCAAATTATACTACACAGTTATAGTAACCAAAACAGCATGGCATTGGCATAAACAGACACATAGACCAATGAGAATAGAGAACCTAGAATCCATGCAGTTAAAGTCAACTCATTTTCCACAAAGACACCAAGAACATTCATTGAGAAAACGACAGTCTGTTTAATAAATTGTGCTAAGAAAACTTAACATCTATATGCAGAAAATAAAACTAGATTCCTATCTTTCAACATATCTATAAATCAACTCATAATAAAGCCTTAAATGCAAGACTTGAACTATAAAACTAATAAAAGAAAACATTGGGGAAATGCTACAGGATATTGGCCTGGGCAAAGATTGTTTGGGTAAGACTTCAAAAGCATGGGCAAGAAAAGCAAATGTAGACAAATTGAATTATATTAAGCTAAAATTTTTCTGAAATGGAAAAGAAAAAGCTACAACAACAATGAAGTGAAGAAACAACTAACAGAGTGGGAGAAAATATTTGCAAACGATCCATCTGACAAGGGATTAATAACCAGAATATACAAGAAACTTTAAAAAAAAGGGAAAAAAAGAAAATCAAATTTGAAAATGAGAAAAAGATGTGAATAGACTTTTCTCAAAGAAGACATACAAATCGTCAAGAGGTATATTTAAAAAATGCTCAGTATCTCCATTGTCAAGCATATGTAAATCAAAACCACAATGAATTATCATCTAATCCCCTTTGGCATGGCTATTATCAAAAAGACAAAAAGTAATAAATGTTGGTGAGGGTGCAGGGAAAAGGGAACCTTTTCCCTGGTAGGAATTGTACACTGCTGGTAGGAATCTAAACTAGTACAGCCATATGGAAAACAGTATGGTGGTTCCTCAAAAACTAAAAACAGAATTACCACTGCTTGGTACATGTGCACAAGAAAGGAGATAATGTATAAAAGAAATATCTGAACTCACATTTTTATTGCAGCAGTATTCACAATAGCCAAGAAATGGAGTCCACTTAAGCATTCATCAATGGATAAATAAAGAAAATGTGATATTTATACACAATGGAATATTATTCAGTCACAAAAAAATAAAATTCTGCCATTTGCAGCAACATGGATGGAACTAGAGGTTATTATGTCACGTAAAACAAGCCATGTACAAAAAGACAAATAATTGCATTTCCAACTCATATGTGGGAGTTAAACAGCGGATCTTATGGAATTAAAGAGCAAAATGGTGGTTTTCAGAAGCTAAGATGGACAGAGGGATGACGGCATGGGGAGAAGTCAGTGAAGAGGTAAGTTAGATGAAATAAGTTCAAGCATGTGATAGTACAGTAGGCAAATTATAGTTAACAATAATATATATTTCAAAATATCTAGAAGAGAAGAATTGCAACAAAGAAAAAGCAAATGTTTGAGGTGATAGATATCCCAATTACACTGATCAGACCATTACACATTGTATACAGGTATCAAATTATTATACACACTACCAAAATAAGTACAATTATTATATATTTATAAAAAATAGTAAAATTAAATTTAATAAAAACATTCCTTCAAGGGTGCATCTAAAGTCAATAACTTTCCTTAGTTTTGTTTGTCTGAGAAAGTCTTCATTTCTTCTTTACTTTTGAGGGATAATTTCACTGGATATAGAATTTGATCAGTGTTTTCTTCTTTCAACACTTTAAATGTTTTATTCTATTCTCGTCTTGCTTAAATGGTTTTTGATTAGAAGTATGCTGTGATTATTATCCTTTCCCTCTGTTGATAATGAGTTTTGCTCTTTTTTCAAGATTTTTTCCTTTGTCTTCAGTATCTTACAGTTTGAATATGATATGCCTAGGCATGGGATGTTTTAAAAAATGTTATTTATCATGAGTGGTGTTTTCCATGCTCCTACATTTGTGGTTTCATGTGTGTTTTTAATTTGAAAGTTTACAACCTTTAATAGTTCAAACATTTTTGCCATGCTGTTCTCTCCTTCTTCTACTTCAGTCATTCAAATTGTGCATATATAACTTTTTTCAGAATTATGCCATAGTTCTTACATGTTTTGCTTTGTTTCTCTTATTTTCTTTTGGTATTTCAATTTGGAAAGTTTGTATATACTTATCTTCAGTATCATTGAATCTTTCTTTTACAAAGTTGAGTCGACCATTGAGTCCATCCAAGGCATGCACTGTTTCTGTTGCAGTGACTTTGCTTTCCGGCATTTGCTTTTGATTCCTTCTTAGAATTTTCATCTCCCTGCTTAAATTATCCATCTATTCTTACATGTTGTCTATGCTTTACTTAGAGCTCATATCACTCATTTATTTTAAATTCTCTCTGATAACTCCAGTATCTGTGTCATGTATGCATCTGATTCAGATAAATACTTTACTCTTCAGCCTGTGATTTTTTCTGGTCTTTTCGCCTGCCTCATAATTATTCTTGAGAACTAGACATGTTTTATAGGATACTAATGAAATAGGCTTTTTGTGGGATGATTTACATTAATCTTTCTAGAATTTCAGCTCATTTTCATGTTTAATGCAGTTATTGGTGACAGAGTATTTAAATTCCTTTACCACACTTTATTTTTGTCTTATTACTTGACCCTGGTTACTCTAAGCACTCCTCCTCAGAGAGAACCTGTGTCTTGCAACTTTTTCAGTTGTAATCTATTCTTTTATCCTGGAGCCTACTTGTCTTATGGTAAGGTACAGATAAAGGAGACTGTTCTCTAATTTTCGCATTAAATCTTATTGTTTCAGTAGACCTGAGTCTTGGTCCTGGGTCGTTCGCAATGTTTCTCCAGTAGTATGGCATCCTCCCGCCTCCCCACTCTTTGTTTCTTGAAATTCGGACACTAGCTCCCAGTAAGGTGAAAGTGCAATGGTAGCACAGGCTGGGTGAAAGAAATATTCTTCCCCCAGATGGGATTAGACTCCAGCAAAGTCTTTTACCCTGAAGGGTAGGGCTTTATTGTAGAAAAGGCTCTGAAATAATCATTTCACAGTGATTATTCTTCCTCTTCTCCTGCCAGAGCTATGAGGATATCTTTTAAGATCTTCAGAGTGAGAACTTTGTGGGCCTTCTGGAGATGAAGCCCATGAATGGGTGGTGGGCTTCCTAATACTGTGATCCCTAGGAATTTCTCACTTTTGTGCTTGTCCACATTCAGCCTCCAGTGATTTATCAAAATTACCATATGAATGTTCCTATTGTGTTTATTGCTCCAGCAATTTTTACTCCAGGTTAGCATTTTTTGGCTGTGACTCTCTGAATGCACCTGTGTTTCCAGACTTAGACAATAGTAGTTTGTCCTGAAACTAAATTTTAATTTGTCCAGCATTTTTATAGTAAGGATATAAGTGATGGCTTCCAAGATCATTAGATGTTGGCACTAAACTAGAATTACTTTACTTGTAATTTTTCATGTTTACTTTGCAAAAATACTGGTAGGCAATTTTAGTAATTATTAGTTAACACGATTTACAACCCAATAGACTTTTTAGAAAATTAATACTTTATATATGTATTTTCATCTTGATGGGGAACAACTGTATATTTAATGCATCTATGCTTAAAATGAAATCTATTTAAAATTTTATCTACAGCAGATATTGTACAAAAATAATAATTTGAAATAATTTTTTGTGACTTGCTTATTTATGTTAGTGTAACAAAAATGATAATTGAGGGACATTAAAAAGATTAATATAAGTTTTTTAGGCTACTGAAGAAAATACATATTGGTTATGATCCAATTTTTAAAAATTATCATCTAAAATGTATTAGATAATTATCATCTAAAATCAATTTCTAGTTTTAAAATATTTGGAGATGAGTCTTGTTTCTTTTCTTGCCACACTAATTTTCCATAGTTCGTAATACCTATGGAATCAATAGAATTTCTGTTAAGAAAATTATAAATAGCAACCAGACATCAGGTAATTTAACCACCTGTTTAAAGAGAAATCATCTTGAACTGACAGACTCTTTCAAGTTATAAATATTATCAGGAAGTAGTGGGAGAACACATATGAAATGCTTCTTTCGGGTATTTTCCTTTGCTTTTTGAACAGTTTCTTAGTTAAAAATCTCTCTTTTCTCTTAAATTTCTAAGAGCAAGGAAAGCAGCAAAGTTCACGTATATTACAGCCCAACGGAATAATGATATGAAGTAAATCAAATAGTAAACTTGTCTTCTTCTCAGCTCTAAGGAGAAGCTTTGTGGATTTTCAGTGGAAGCTCCACACCACTGCACAGCAGGGAATCAGTTTTCATCTGAATTCAAATGAGAAAATGACTCTTTGATCCCAAAGAGATTAAAATGCCCTTCCCTTGACCACCACAGAGAAAAAAAATATGTTGCTATTGAGCGAAAAGTGATTGTGAGATGCAAAATTGTAAAACCATATAGAAATGCAAGACAAAGCATTCAGGAAATAGAGAGACAGAGAAAGAGAGAAAGCGTGCACACGTGCAAGTGAGATTGAGAGAGAATAGAAACAATAAGTGAATAAAAATCTAGTTTATCATTCCTATTAATAAGGAACACAAGCAATTCACATTTTATGTAAAAATTTGGAAGAAAAGTCTTCTGTGTATTTTAGTGTATAACAATACAATCAAAACACTGTGCTCTAGGCCAAGTTTTTAATGCAAAAATAAAAACTTTTTAAATAATAGTAAACATCTCTAGAACACAAAGAGTGAGGGGAAAACTGAATATAGAACATCCTGTTAGGTTTTGAGAACCCTCTAAGAGAAAACTTTATCCCATAAAAGTAGAAATATTTTCTTGACCATACTGTTTATGAGTCTTTTTTTTTTTTTTTATGCATAGTGGGGAGAAATAAGTTTGGCATCGGAAGTCGCTCCATAAGTATTGAAGTTTATTGCCTCTAAGTATGTTTATTTAAAATATGTGGTTCTCATTAGGGAGTAAAGTTTCAACGATTTAAAAAAAAATCTAACTTTTATAATTTATTTATTATAATTCCTATCAAAATGTCTTGACTTAATATTGATATTTTGACAGTGTAAAAGGCCCATGATATTTGAGTGATAATTTTGGTATTTGGAGGTAATCAGGACATGTATTTCAGTGAGATTTGTTCACGGTCTGTATGTTATGAATTTTGCTATGAATATAGAAAGCAATGAAAATATAACTATAATGTACCATCAAATTTTAAATACTTTAGCAGAAAACAAACCAGAAACCAGATATAATATAGTCCTGCTGGGTTTAAGAATAGGCAAGTCTTTTCATATTATATATTTAATATTTTCAATAATATTTCTGCATCCCTGAGCAATACCATAGTTTCCTTCATAATTTTGTGCGTTGGGTTAAAAGAGAACAGAATCTAGGGATATCTTCAGGATTGACTTTTCATCCTGCTGTGGAAATTTTTATCTAAAGGGAATGTTTTTAAAAGCAGTGATATTTACAGTTGACCCTTGTACAACATGGCTTTGAACTGCATGGATACCCCTATAAGTGGATTTTCTTCTACCTCTGCCACTCCAGAAACAGCAAGACCAGACCCTCCTCTTCTTCCTTCTCATTAGCCTATTCACCATGAAGATGATAGGATGAAGAACTTTATGATGATCCACTGACACTTAATAAGTAGTAAATATATTTTTCTTATGATTTTTTTAATAACATTTTATTGTCTGCAGCTTACTTCATTGCTAAGACTACAACATGTAACACATATAACATACAAAATATGTACTAATTGACTGCTATTGGTAAGACTTCTGGTCAACAGTAGGCAATTAGTAGTTTTAGTAGGTAAGTTCTGGGGGAGTCAAAAGTTATGTATAAATTTTTGACTGCAACTGGGAGTCAACATCCCAAACCTCTGCCTTGTTCAAGGGTCAATTGCATTTTAAAACAACCATCTCCTAAGTATATATTTAAGTACACAGTTACATTAAGACTGGCATTCATATTCATTCTAATTCTGATTAATTTCTAACATGTAAGAACTTGTTGTTTGTTTGTTATGTAAACAAATTATTTATTATCTAATCACCTTTGTTAAAGAAGTGGCTATCATTGACTTGACTTTATTATGACTACTTCTGTTAAACAAACAAGTCAAACAAACTTACAAACTTGCAAGTAAAAATCTCTGAAATTTATCACCTGTTCACGAGGAAAATGTGTGCATTTGAACCTTGAAACACATTTCTTCAAAAACTCCATCTCCTTAAATAATCAGAAAATCAATTTCCCACATATGCAGCTGCAATCAACAAGCCTCAAATTATCTTGTCTAAGCATAACATACAAATGAATTGTAAAACAGATAATAGATGTGGAAATAGTAAAAATAGGTCAATAGAAGTACAGAAAGTGCTCTCTAGAATAAATGCAAACATTTTACCTTTGCAGAAATCTGAGGAGAAAAAAACAGTATGTCTCCTCATGAGTTATGTCTGTGTTTCCTCTGCAGTACACACTCTGAGAAGTGCTTAGAGGAAATGACATAATCCATTAGCCGTATTCCTTATACATTTAAAATAATTTTACCCAGAAATTCTTAAATATTCCAATGACATCTAAGGCATAGCTATAAGTCTTCATAAAATAAATCGATAGCCTTAAGTTGTGTTCAGATGTCTAATCTGAGTGTGTGCTATATTTTGTCAGTGAAAATCCTTATACTTTAAGCCTTTTTTAAAATTTTTAAAAAAGCATTGTATACACAAATGTAAACATTTAATATTGGGCATTTGAAAATAGTTGTTTGCTATACATACAATTACCTTATTTGGTTAACATTTTTCAGATTCAAATATGGTTTCCAAGATATTGGAGTTGATTATCATTACCCTACCATAGAGATAATATCAGTAGTATAGTTGATACTGATACTGCAAACCTAACCATATTCAGACTATGCTAGCAACTAATTAGATTATGGCCCTATGCTATTCAAGTTGATGTTTAGTTTACATATGGACTTTTTGGTTAAATCTAAAAATAGGCACTAAATATCTATGTAAAAGACATTTTAATCTAAATTATCTAGAAACTTTGAATCCAAGTAGGAAACATTGCTCTCTATGACTCTTCCTTCTGAAGGAAATCCCTGTCCCTTTGTTCACATAGGAAGGTCTAGACAATAAGAAATCAGCATCAAGAAAAGATAAAAAACATCCTTTGTAAATCCTTACAAATAACCTAACATTTGAACTACATTTGTTAGCATTATTATACTTTCCCAAATTAATATAGTATAAACTTTTATTAGACAGGAGCAGTGAATGAAGGTTAAGATGGGGAGAGAGAAGAAACTGCAGAGAATGGCCCATGATATCAAGGGGTTAAGACCATCAGCTTTTTTTGCAAAATTAAAATCCAGTGCACTTGCTTCTTAAGAACACCTTAATTTGGGCTCCACTATGCCAAGATTTTGTTCCCAAAGTTTCTGCTCTTAGTTCTGTTTCCAGGGAGAAACATTCAGGAGAAAAAAACTCAATTTAAATTTCTGTCTGCCAATCACTAATCATGATTTTTAAACCAAACAATACCCCTCCAAAGAATTTTATGCTGTATTTCATTTCAGGAAAGATGCCATTGATGATAAGATTTACCCTTATATGTGGTCTACTAAGAAGAAAAACCCTGCCAATGAAACTATGACAAAACATGTTCTTCTCAATTTGAATTTCATATTATTCATATATTATTTTTACCAGTCAAGTTTTCACATGTGCAGTTAGAGACAACCATGTTATGACTGCCAAATGACCATCAGTTAAGAAATGTTAAATTGGATATAAAAAGATGGTTTTAGAGTAATGAAGTAAGAAGTCCTAAACATTATTCTTCATTCAAATATATTTAAAAGGTTTTTTGTTCTTGTTGTTGTTAAGGAATTGAAAATAAACAATGCTTAATAATTCTTACTGCAAAATTATGACAAAACAAGGATTTACAAAAAGTGATACCAAGCAGACTACCTTTTACCCCACCCCATCTGTGATGGTTAGTAACGAGTGCCAACTTGATGGGATTGAAAGATGCACAGTATTGTTCCTGGGTGTGTCTGTGAGGGTGTTCCCAAAGGATATTAACATTTGAGTCAGTGGGCTGGGAAAGGGAGACCTACCCTTAATCTGGGTGGGCACCATCTAATCAGCTGCCAATGGAGCCAGAATAAAAAGCAGACAGAAGAATATGAAAAGACTAGACTGCCTTAGCCTCCCAGCCTTCATCTTCCTCCTGTGCTGCCCTCAAACATTGGACTCCAAGTTCTTTAGCTTTGGGACTCGGACTGGCTTTCTTCTTCCTCAGCTTGCAGATGGCCTATTGTGGGACCTTGTGATCATGTGAGTTAATACTCCTTAATAAGCTCCCCTTTATGTATACATCTATCCTATTAGTTCTATCCCTCTAGATAACCCTGACTAATACACCATCCTACTTAAGACATAAATGCTTTAACTTTTGTATCCAATGTTCATTTCATTTCAACTATATTAAAATTTAGTATTTTAAATATTAATATGTATATTTCAGTAAGTCATGAAATGTTATCTTCTCTACTTATTTGTACTCCTAATGGTACATTTCAAGAAAGAAAGGCAGGTTGTCAAGGCTCTAATCAGTCAAGGAAGATCCAATTTTGGTGGGCCTGGATGTTTTAAAATTTGGATGGCATTTTTTAGGAAAAATAATAAGAAATTGCAAGTGAAAAATTAGGTACAATGTTTGGAAAGTTGGGAGGGACCCACAAGAATGAGGGGTCTCAAAGCTGGAGCTTCCCTGGATTCACAGAAAATCTACCCACTTCGGCACCTAGGGTTGCTCATCATTTTCTTCCATGTACTTGTATAGAATGAAATAGACTGAATCCAGAAGGATGCAACTGCTTTGCCCATGTCTCTGGCCTCCAAGAGGTCACATGTGTTTCCTAATGAAATCCTCTAGGTTATGGAAAATACCTGAGAGAATGTCATGAAATGTTATGGCTGAAAAGTTAAATGGCATTCTAACCTAATATTATCACTTTAGAATTGAAAAAGAATGACGGAGAAGTGAGCTAACATACTCAAGAGGATAATTCTAGCTAAAAGAAGACTAGAATACAGTTTTACTTAATTTTAGTATAATACTTTTTCTACTTTTGAAAAAAATAACACTACTATAATCAACAATCTTAGGAATGCTGAATCAGGCACTTTGATTCAGTTAGGGGAACACAATTTAGGCGAAAGGATGATGGAAGAAAAGGAATAAAACTGGCAGTTAATGACATTTACTGTGTGTTACTAACCAACTATATTCCATTCTTTATAATGTGGTCTCATGTTCAATAATCACGAACTCAGAGATGACACCTGACTAAATTAGTTTTCTTTCTACTGCCAGTTGCCTCATGAAAGGGCCTGTATACACCGCTGCATATACGTATCTTTGCAATTTCTGCCTCTGCATCCTTTCTTGAGCTCCCACATATCTTCTTCCTTTCTCAAATGATTAATCACCTTTCAAGGACAAGATGAACTGTCATGGGTTATTTCCAAACATGTCATGAGAACGTGTCAATATATTCACACACAAAAAGCGAAGTAAAAGAAACTAGATGACAAGTATTATATCTGTGCTGCACAAAGCAGCCTAAGAGATCGTCAAAGGCATACTTCTTTCTAGGATTGTGTGACCTGAGAAAGCATCAGGGAAGACATTGCACAGAACTGAGTCTTGAGTGACTGATGATAAAAAGACATATCATTCTAAGTGAATGATGTGAAACTTGAAAAGCATTTCCAGGCTGGGCTAAAGTAAAAAGTTTCTGTTGGAAAGTGGAGGGAAAGGATGCTGATGAATTTGTTAGGACCCATTTCATGAAGGATCTTGCTCTTTAATAAAAACAATTTAAGTTTCAATTAATAGCTAAATGAAAACATGCTGGAGATTTTCATTATAGTGACAAGATTAACAAATAGATAGTTTTCAGAATGTGTCTTTGATGGTAAGATGACAGAAAAAAATGTGGTAGGAAGAACAGTGAGGAAGTTATTAAAATCAACACATGAATAAGTGGAAATGGAGGACATGTATATCCTATCTATAATATCAAACTTACTATTATCTTTTTTTGAGACAGGATTATGCTTTCTTTCTTCATGTTACCTACCCCATTTTTTCCCTCAGTTCTACAAATTAGCTGCTTCATGAGATTTCTTCGGTAACAGTTTATTTTCTTTATCACTTGCATCTTGCCAGTACATCACTCTTTCCTTCTGATCTGACCTCTAATCCTCCAGTCAATAGAGCATGAGACAGTGACATGTTTCTTTGACTCTTCAATCAATATGTAGGTGGCTTAGCAAAGATTAAAAATGATGATCGCCATCCTTTGTAAGTCCAACATTGTCATTCAGTCAGATGAAAGGATGGATAATTAGATCTCAGATACATTCAAAGTAGTACAAACAGGAGTCTCATTAAAATAATTAAACAGAAAATTTTGATTGGGCTCAAATATTGTATTTCACACTATGTAAAATACAACTTTTGAGTTATAAATCCAATTCTCCTTTTATTTTTCCTATTATCTACTTAGGAGCAAAACAAAAATAACACAAATGTAATATTTTCCAAATACTATGTTAGTGTAGAAATAGTTAATTAGTGATTTACATTACAGCATATTATGAAGACGTAGGGATTTAAGCCAGTGCATTTACAATTATTAAAATAATACAATCAATCTATATTTCTATAGTATTTGGATTGATATATGTTAAGCTTCTCTAATTATTAACCATTTAGGGAGAAATATGCTAGAGAGATTACAAAGAAAACATTTACTCATCTGTGTCCTCCACTTTTAGAAGCAAGTGATGTAGAGTAAGGGGAGTTAGCTCATGTGGGAGAAAAAATCGTATTTTTGGCATCCCAATAGATCTTAGGTTCTGGGATAGTTCTCAGGATATAAAGGGCTAAGGAAAGTATATGTCTAGGTTGGGACAACTGCCGAGTTGTGGAGTTTTCCAGGGTTGGAACAAAGATCCTATTTGCAGCAGGAGGTGGTTTGAGAGGGCAATGCAGATGCTTAGAGAAGTATCATTTCTCGATTTTGTATTCAAAGAAACTAGTTTCGAGTCTACTTGGAAGTTTCTTATGAGGGTAGAATCCTGAACTCCAAGCTCAGAGCCATAAAATTACAACATCTGTTTGCAGAATTCTTAATCTGCAGTTCTACAATGATTGTTATATGATCAAGTTAACAAACTTTTGCTCACCTTACTCTTAAATTTGAAAAACCTGTATTCCTGTACATTGTAATATTTTCTTCACAAAACTTTAACATGTTTAAGTAAATTCAAATAATTTTATTTCTGGTGAATTGTTCATATTGACATATTAAATAAAACTATATCATTCTTATAAATGTATCCTGGGCATCTAATTAACTTGTCATTTGGTATTCACTATCATCATTTAAAAGCTTTATCTTATAGTCAGAAATTGTTCCTTTTAGATGGAGACCATCCTGGCTAACACGGTGAAACCCTGTCTCTACTAAAAATACAAAAAAATTAGCCGGGCACAGTGGCGGGTGCCTGTAGTACCAGCTACTCGGGAGGCTGAGGCAGGAGAATGTCGTGAACCTGGGAGGCGAGCTTGCAGTGAGCCAAGATCACACCACTGGACCCAGCCTGGGTGACAGAGCAGGACTCTGTCTCAAAAAAAAAAAAAAAAAAAAAAAAGAAAGAAAAAAGAAATTGTTCCTTTTACTTCGTGAATTTGCATTTATAATCCACTTGCCCGGCATAATTTTATCCTAATGTAATAGTATTTTAAAAATGTTATTATTCATGATCTCAAATATCAAAGAAAACATTGCTTTTCACAATTGCATTGAATTCAATTCAATTCAATTGCATTGAGTTTCACAATATTCAGCTACATTTCACAATATTCAGCTTTAATAATGATCAGCACACGAACAAAAATGTCTCATATATACCCCCACCTGGTCTTTCTAATTGTGTTAGTTCTGAAGGAATCCCAAAACATCATATTATTTTATCTGCAAATATTTGTATATTTAGCTTTAAAAGACAAAAACTGTTTCAAAATATACCACTGTCCATCATAAAACATTAAAAATAACAAGAATTCTTTA
Source organism: Rhinopithecus roxellana (assembly GCF_007565055.1). Lineage (NCBI taxonomy): Eukaryota > Metazoa > Chordata > Mammalia > Primates > Cercopithecidae > Rhinopithecus > Rhinopithecus roxellana. The sequence goes on along the minus strand of NC_044564.1, from coordinate 64,042,501 downwards.
ATATAATGAAATATCAGGTGTGAAAATTTTCTTGCTTGTCTCATAAACGTGAGTGTTTTAAGTTAGTTAAATTAACCTGCAAATAAAAACTATATATTATATTTTATTGAGACAGCTCTGAATTTTTTTTCAGTTTATATAAACTGCTGCCCAATAGCATTTTCTGTGATGATAGAAAAGTTCTGTATCTATATTCTCCATATATGGCTATTGTGCCCTTGAATGTGCCAGTGTGAATTACAGAACTAAATTTTAAATTTTATTTAATTTTTGTTAATTTAAATTTAAATAGCAATATATGGATAATGGCTATAGTATTGGAAGTGAATATCAAATAACTGACCCTCCAACTCTCCTTCATGTTTTATTTGCAGTTTATCTGTTGAAAGTATCAATTTTTTAAAAACAATAGCCCATAGCCTGGACTCTGTTGACTATATCCTTAAGATGACATTTGACATCTTCTTGTGTCCCACATATTTTCTGTAAATTGGCAGTTGGATCCAGATGTTTGATCAATTCAAGAATGATTTTGACAAGAATATACTGTAGTTGCTATTGTATTTTTCCTATCAGGAGACCTCTAGGTCTAGTTGCTTCCTTTCAGTGATCGTTATCTAAATCCATAATTTCATTAGTGGTTGTAAATTGCAATAATTCTATACTTTCTTCTTCATTAATACTGAGATACTCTTATAAAGAAAACTTCCCAGCCAGGGTCAAGGCCACATGCTTGTATTGCCACCAACTTGAGAGGCTGAGGTGGAAGGATCCCTTTGTCAGAAGTTTGAGGCCAGACTGGGCAACATAGTGAGACCCTATCTCTTAGATGAGAGAGATTGAGAGAGAGAGAGAGATTTCCTTTCTCAATTATTTACTTGCCCATATACACTTTTAGTATAAAGGAAAGGCAAAACATTTTTGATTCTTACCCTTCTTTCCAGCTTTCAAAATAATGACTTGTCCTTCATATCCTGTAATGATGGTCAATGATTACTATCATTTTCTTTAATACCATTATTATTTTATAGATTTAAAACATGTGACATATTTCAACCCATTGCAATTTTTCTTTTCAGTGATGATCAAATTTCCTATTATTAAGTAAGTAAGAAAGTACTTAAGTTGACACCTGAGATCATTGACATAATCCCAAGGGTCAGAGAAGACTATTTTGCTTTCTTGTGTGATAAGGTGTTCTAGGCTTATGTAGTGTATTTCTTGTCTTAGACGTGGAACCAGCCATTTGTCTGAGAAACTACGGTTTCCTTTAGTTGAAAAGAGTTTGCGAGACCACAATTTGGGCATTAGATTGGCTGTTTCTTTTTTTGTGTATGCCATTTTCAATGCCCAAAGCAAATGAAATAGATTTTTAAAAAATCATTATTAGTTCATATTAATTTTTCCAAACCAAATTTAGTTTTCCATGGCTCTTTCTTAATCTCATTGAACTTACATCTCTTTATCCTTTGTCCAATGTGGAAAATCCCACATAAGAATTTTTAATGATATCAATATGTTATTTTTGTTTTTTATTCCACAATACATGCATAATATCTCTCTATAAAAATGAAATAACATATAAATCTTTAGTTTACTAAATATTGTAAATAACCTTAGGATGCATCTACAGAACAATAGTGACTATGGAAACATTATTTTCTAGTATCATTTTTTAAATGAACTTCATTTTTTGGTAATCAAGATATACATCTGTATTTTATTAGAACAATCTAAATTCCATCAGTTAAGTGTAGGATATAAATCTATTGTGATAAAATATGTGTCTTTAAAGTTAGAATTTATATTTATGAAAATAAAAGCTGTAGAGCATAATTTATCTAACAAATACTAAATTCTTGAGATTCAGTTTAAGAAAGTCAGAAGAAAGATCATATATTTGCTTATATTTACTATAGATTGATGACTTTTGAACTGAGATACTTAAAATATACCTTTCAGGGGAATTGTTTGAATATTTATAAAATAGGGTGTGAGATGTAAAGTTGATTTATTTAGAAATCAGATATGAACTCAATAAGTCACAATTTCAAATGTTTAGATACATTTCTTTAACTGATTTAACATGAGAGGAGCATTACTACATAAAAAGCAATCCTCAATCTCATTTCTAGTAGAGTTAGGATGGAAAAGAGAAGAAGCAAGGTGGGTGTGTTTTATCTCATTTACCTTTTGGTCTACAGCTCATTTTATTTCCAATGAAAGTTTAAAAATAATATTAGGTTTTGACATTATGTTTTTAGATTTCAGTCACTCTCAATCTTCCTAAGTGTGTGTCAGCATCACTTATGGAGGTCTCACATGTGAACATTCTGATGACTCTAATTAAGTAGATTGGGAGTCTACACCTGTGCAGGTGATCCAATGCATGGCCTGAATAAAGAATTCTGTAAGAATTTTTATTGCTTTATAATGCGAGGAGTTTTGTTATTGCATTTTTAATGGAAAAATTAATTTGCCATGCAGTATCTAAGAAGGAAAATGAAACAAAATCTTGCCTAATGAACTACTTGCTGTTTTTATGCCAAAAAAATACAATAATAATAATAATAAGTGTCTGCTGAGCCTGTCCTGCAGACTCTGTCCAAGCAATGGATGAAAGAAGCACACTAACACAGGTGTTTTGCCTGACAGCGCTGCTAGGGCAATGCACCGCCCAGCACCGCCAATGAGAAGTGCCACACCGCTGACTAGAGTGCAGCCCCCATAAGCCGGCCATGCTTGCATTTATTTAGTACATTTAATGACAAAGGCTTGGAGCAAACACAATTTGTGGGTAATAAACATTGTCGATCCCCCGAGGAGAGAGCAGTCCTGCGCACGAATGATCAAGGTTGCTTTCTGGAGACAGGAGTAAAGACATTTATCTAGATAAGTTCCTTTACATTCCCTTGTTATCTGCCCTTTGCTCTCAGCCTCTGGATAAGAGGATTTGGCTGCCTTCAGCCAAAATTATTTCCCAAAGGTTTTTCAAAACATCCTGGTCTTCCAAGAGGGTTTGCTTCTTTCCTATAATTTTTCCTACCACCATGATCTCCTAAAAGTGTCCACTCCAAATCTTCTGAAGACACTAAGTGTACATAGATTGCAAAAACAAAAACAAAACAAAAACAAAACAAAAAACTAAAGCTCTTAGGAAATTTGACTTGGTATTCCCTGTGGGATAAATGTACACAAATAGTTGTGAAAATGAGTAACAGATCACTTTACCAGCATTATAAAATGATTCAGGAACAAATGGAGTTCAGGCACTAATATGGTTTGTTTCTGTGTCCCCACCCAAATTTCATGTCAAATTGTAATCTCCAAGTGTCAGGAGGGAAGAGACCTGGTGGGAGGAGATTGAATCATGGGGGTGGATTTCCCCCTTACTGTTCTCATGATAGTGAGTGAGCTCTCATGACGTCTGGTTGTTTAAAAGCATGTAGAGCTTCCCCTTTCATTCTTGCTCTCCCCTGCCACCATGAGAAGAAGGTCCTTACTTCCCTTTTGCCTTCTGCTTTGATTGTAAGTTTTCTGAGGTCTTCCAGTCATGTTTCCTATTAAGCATGTGGAACTGTGAATCAACTAAATGTCTTTTCTTCATAAATTAACCAGTCTCAGGTAGTTCTTTATAGCACTGTGAAAACAGTCTAATACAGATATTTACTTTGCTTTTCATGACAAGACAGAGAAACAGATGACAAAGAAAGAAAGAGATCTACTAGTTTTTTTAAATGCATTTTGGAATTCTATTATTAGATGCATACACTTTTAGCCTTCTTTGGTATTTATAATAAATTTACCTGTTTATTATTTATTTTATTTTGCTAGTTTTCCTTTATTTTCATATTGTTGTTTTTACTTATTTGGTTTTTGTTAAAAATTGTGGGTATATATTTGATACACATGTTTCTAGGGTACATGAGATATTTTGATACGGGAACACAACACATAGTAATCACATCAGGGTAAATGGGGTATCCATCACCTCAAGCATTTATTATTTCTTTGTGTTACAAACAATCTAAATATATTTTTTAAATTACTTTTAAATGTACGATAAGTTATTGTTAACTGCAATCAACCTGTTGTGCTATCAAATACTAGATATTATTCATTTCGTCTAACTGTATTTTTGTGCCCATTAACCACCCCCTCATATCCCACTACCCACTACCATCCTAGCCTCTGGTAACCATTATTCTACTCTCTGTCTCTATAAGTTCAATTGTTACAATTTTCAGCTCCCACAAATAAGTGAGAACATGTGACGTTTGTTTTTCTGTGCCTTGCTTATTTCACTTGACATGATGACTTCCAGTTCCAGCCATTTGTTTCAAATTACAAGATCTCATTTTTTTTATGACAGAATAATACTCCATTGTGTTCAAGTACCACATTTTCTTTATCCATTTGTCTCTTGATGGATATTTAGGTTGCTTCCAATATTTTGCTATTGCAAATAGTGTTGAAATAAACACGGGAGTGTAAATACCTCTTTGATAAACTGATTCACTTTGTTTGGGGTATTTACGTAGCAGTGGAATTGCTGAATTATACGGTAAGTCTATTTTTAGTTTTTTGAGAAAACTTCAAATTGTTCTCGGTAGTCGTTGTACTAATTTACATTCCTACCAACAGTGTATTAGGGTTCCCTTTTCTTCATATCCTCACTAGCATTTATTATTGCCTGCCTTTAATAAAAGCCATTTTAACTGAGTTGAGAGGATATCTCATTGTAGTCTTGATTGCATTTATCTGATTATCAATAATGTTGAGCACTTTTTCGTACGACTACTTGCCATTAATATGTTATTCTTTTGAGAAATGTCTATTCAGATCTGTTGCCCATTTTTAATTGGATTATTATACCTTTTCCAATGTAGTTGTTTGATCTCCTTATAGATTCTGGTTATTATTTATCAGATGAACAGTTTGCAATTTTTTTTCCATTTCGTGGATTGTCTCTTTACTCTGTTTCTTGTTTTATTTGCTGTGCAGAAGCTTTTTAACTTGGTGTGATCCCATTGTCCATACTTGCTTTTGTTGCCTGTGTTTGTGTGGTATTGCTCAAGAAATCTTTGCCTAGTCCAGTGTCTTGGAGAGTCTCCCCCAAAGTTTTCTTTTAGTAGTTTCATAGTTTGAGGTCTTAGATTTAAGTCTTTAATCCATTTTGATTTTGCATATGGTGAGAGATAGGGGTCTAATTTCACTCATCTGCATATGAATGTTCAGTTTTATCAGCACAATTTATTGAAGAGACTATCCTTTTCCCAATGTATGTTCTTGGCACCTTTGTCAAAAATGAGTTCACAGTAGGTGTATCGATTTGTTTCTGGGTTCTCTGTTCTGCTCCATTGGTCTATGTTTCTGTTTTATGTCTGTAACACGCTGTTTTAATTACATTACTTCTGTAGTATAATTTGAAGTCAGGTAATGTGATTTCCTCATTTTTGGGTGATTTTGTTTTGTTTTGTTTAAGGTAGTGTTGACTGATCTGGGTCTTTTGTTGCATGTAAATCTTAGGTTCTTTTTTTAGTTCTGTGAAGAATATCATTGGTATTTTGATAGTGGTTGCACTGAATCTGTAGATTGCTTTAGGTAGTATGGATACTTAACACTATCTATTCTTCTAATCCATGAACATGGAATACCTTCCCTCCCTTTTTCTGTGTGTGTCCTCTTCAATTTCTTTTAGCAGTGTTTTATAGTTTTCATTGTAGGGATGTTTCACTTCTTTGGTTAATTCCTATGTATTTTATCTTATTTGTAGCTATTATAAATGTGATTACTTTTTTGATACTTTTTCAGACTGTTTCCTTTTGGCATATAAAAATGCTACTGGTTTTTGTATGTTGATTTTGTATTTCACAACTTTACTAGATTTATCAGTTCTAATAGTTTTCTTGTGGAGTCTTTAAGTATTTCCATATATAAGATTGTATCAGCTGCCAACAAGGATAATTTGACTTCTTATTTTCCAATTTGGGTGCTGTTTATATTTTTCTCTTGTCTGATTTATCTACCTAGGACTTTCAGTATTATGTTGAATAACAGTGGTGAAAGTGGGCATACTTATCATGTTCCAGATCTTAGAAGAAAGGCATTCAGTTTTTCCCCATTCAGTATGAAACTAGCTGTGGTTCTGTCTTATATGGCCTTTATTATGTTGATGTATGTTCCTTCTATCTGCAGATTTTTTAGGGTTTTTGTCATGAAGGGATGTTGATTTTACCAAGTTTGTTTTGGCCATCAATTGAAATAATCATATGGTTTTTGTCCTTCATTTGTTGATATGATGTATCACATAGATTGATTTGTATTTGTTGAATAATCCTTGTATTCCTGGGATAAATATCACTTGGTCATGAATAGTCTTTCTGATGTGTTGTTGAATTTGGTTTGCTAATATTTTGCTGAGGTTTTGCATTAATATTTATCAGGGATATTGGCCTGTAGTTTTCTTTTTGTTTAATGTGTCTTTTTCTTGTTTGGGTGTCAGAGTAATACCGGCTTATAGAACAATTTGGAACTATTACCTCCTCATTTATTTTTCAGAATATTTTGAGTTGTGTTGGTATTAATTCTTCTTTAAATGTTAGGCAAAACTGAGCAGTGAAGCGAATGGGTCCTGGGCTTTTCTTTGCTGCGAGATTTTTTGTTATGGCTTTGATCTCATTACTTGTCATTTGTCTGTTCAGGTTTTGGATTTCTTCAGAGTTCAATTTTGGTAGGTTGTATGTATCTTGGAATTTATCTACTTCTTGGTTTCCAATTTATTGATATACAGTTGCCTATAATAAATTCTAATGATCCTTTGAATTTCTGCAGTATCGGTTTTTAATGTCTTCTTTTTTATCTTTGTTTTTATTTATTTCAGTCTTTTTTTTTTTTTCTTAGTCTGGCTAAAAGTTTGTTGATTTTATTTATCTTTAAAAAACAACTTCTTATTTGATTAAACTTTTGTATTGTTTACTTCTTTCAATTTTTTTTCTGCTCTAATCTCTATTATTTCTTCTACTAGTTTTGGGTTTGCATTGCTCTTGCTTTTCTTCTTTGAGATACATTGTTAGGTTGTTTATTTGAAGGTTTTCTACTTTTTTGATGTAGGCATTTATAGCTATAAGCCCTTCTCTTAGTATTGCTTTCTCTGTATACCATAGGTTTTGTTATGTTGTGTTTCCATTGTCATTTGTTATAAGAATCTTTTAAATTTTCTTCTTTATTTACTCATTGACCCTCTGGTCATTCAGGAGCATATTGCTTAATTCCCATGTGTTTGTATAGTTTATAAAATTCCTAACTATTATTTTTTAGCATTATCCCATTGTGACCAAAGAAGATACTTTATATCATTTCAGTTTTTTGAATGTTTTAAGACTTGTTTCGTGGCCTAACATATTGTCTGTCCTTGAGAATGATTGATGTGCTGAGGAAAACAATGTATATTCTGCAGATGTTGGATGAAATATTCTGTAAGTATCTATTAGATCCACTTGGCCTACAGTGGAGATTAAGTCCAATATTTCTTTGTTGATTATCTATCTTGATGATCTGTCTAATGCTGAAATTGGGGAGTGAAGTCTCCAGATACAATTGTACTGGGATCTATCTCTTTAGCTGTAAAACTTTGTTTTATATATCTGGGTTCTCCAATGTTGGGTGCATAAATGTTTATAATTTTTAGATCCTCTTGCTGGATTTACCCTTTATCATTATATAATGACCTTTTTTGTCTCTTTTGTATAGTTTTTGTATTGAAATCTATAAGAATCTTGTTCTGATATAAGTATAGTTACTCCAGCTCTTTTTTGGTTCCCACTTACATGGAATATCTTTTTCCATCTTTTTATTTTCATTCTACGTGTGTTTTTATGTCTAGCATTTAGCCTTCTAAAATATTATGTAAACTTACCAGAATTATCAATATGGATGGTTTAAGTCAGCCTCCTTGCTACTTATGTTATATTGTCTTACATGTTCTTTGTTTACTTTATTTTTATTCTCCTTTATTTTTTGGACTGCAGATATTTTAGTATTCTATTTTCTCTTAAATATTCTGTCCTAATAGTCTGGTCTTCTATTTTATTATCACCTTCTTGAGTTTTGTTTTCCACTAATGTTTATATCATGAAAAGTGATATAGATTTTCCATAGAAAACTTGATTTTAAGAATGCAAAGATAAAGGAGGGTTCCAATTATTACAAATCAAATGATCAGTAAATAGAAACAAGTAATTAAATTACAAGTAAGTAAATAACTTAAGCTTTGTATGGTATATTTTAATTTTTTTTACTGAAAATGATCAACATTTAAATTGACTTGCTTGCCGTCTTGTTATAATATCCTTTTTTACTTCTTTAAAGTAGCAAAATCATTTTATAGTTAAGAAACTTACTTATTTTACACAGATTTTAAATAGACTAAAATATGATTTTACTATATCCAAGTACCAATGGATTGTTAATTTACAATGACCTCATCACATTTTATCTGACAGAATTCTCATGTTCTATTGACAAAAGTTTATGTCCCTCAAACCAAGAGTAAGAAAAGTGGTACATTATAAAAAGATTCATAGATGTAGAAAATCCTTGACAATCGGAGAAATTCTGTACCTAGAGAAAGGGATCACAGATGATCATAATTTATTTGGAATATATGTTCCAAAAAGTTTTATAATAATATATAAAATGTGTGAGCCTAAGATACAATGATAAATTGCTACAAACTAAAGGTAAAACTAAAACAAAATAGCAAACTTACGAAACAAATATAAATTTCACTGCAACAGTTGAAATGTTGAAATACCACATCTTTAATGCTCAAAATATTGTCAAATCTGGTTCCAAATACAAATCAGTAAATAAGCCATAATTTTTAATGCCAGGCATTACTGTGACTTTTCTGTCATCCAAAAGATGTTAGAGGATTATCAGGCCTTTATGATCCTAGAAAAATGATAAAGAAAACTAGGGTTGCTGCCCTCAGACTTTTGCTTCTTTAACAACATAACTGTGTGGCTAACCTCATTTTGTTTCACTCTTTATTGGATGCAAATTTGCGGTATAGTTTGACCATGCTTATGCTCTGTGTTACCACCACATTGGACCATGGAGATTTTCACTGAGGAGTTAAGGCTGCACATGTAGATGTGAATTCTACTGGGTTCCTATGAGCCTACTTTGATTCAATGTCTCTGGAGCATTCACTACATCTAAAAGAAGTTCAGATCTCTCCCTCCTATTGAAACTCATAGCTGCATTCTCATTTCCAATCTCAGAGAAATGACCCAACACATAAGATTTTCTTCTTTTTATTTTTTTTAATTTCTCAAAGCTTGCATCTTTCTTGCTTCTCCTTTCACAGAGTCCACTTAATTACAATAAGGGGCTAAGTTTTAGGAAATAAAGCCCTCAAAACTCTTGTAAGGTTAATAAAGCATCTACCTTCAAAACATATAACCCTATCTCCCCTCTTGAGGAGGCGCCTATCATTCTTCCATGACTAAACTACCACTAAGAAAACAATTAATTTCATATTGGACAAATCTGCTACCTTAACTTTTTAAAATTGCTCTTCTTCACATATTTATTTCTGTAGCAGAAGATGTTTTTTCTTGCTATGTGGGTAAAATTATAAGTGACAATGCAATATTTCATGACTATAACCATCATAAAATCTCATAAATTACTGCATTGCTTCAGTTGAAGCATTTTCAGGTTCAATGGTAGTAAAGTGTTAAACCTAGTGATCTTCAAAATTCACTAAGAAGTATTAAAACATGATAGTTGTGCAGTTAATTTTGATGGGAAATAAACGTGCAATCAGTTCCCCATCCTAATGCCTCTCAATCACTGCAGTTCAGCCATTTAACCAACCAGGAGACAAAATGAAATAGTAGCACAAAGATGAAGCAAAGAAAAGTTGAGATAAATGTATTAACTTTTAAAATCAGAATGGTTCTGATATTTGTTGGTTAAAGCATAAACCTTTGCCAGATACATCAAGTAATATACCTAGTAATCTAAACATTTAATCAGCAAATAAACATTGGTTGTAGGGTGGGATGGGAGTTTAGTTTTCATATTTCCAAACATAACTTTAATTTTTTAGAAACAATGCAAAACCAGTGAGCTGATTACAGAAATCTAGGAAAGAGATAAGGTTGTCCGAGCTATGGATGAAATTCAGTCATGGAATAGATCTGGGAAGGTGTTGGTGAAGCTTAAGACAGTGTCAGGCTGAGGCCATATGATCTCAATATAGTTGTTTATTCTTTGTAGAAATACAGAATTTCATATCCTTACTTACCCCAGGTGGGGAAATCAAAGCCCATACAAACAATGCGGTAGGGTCAGTACCTCACCTCACTTATACTTCCCATGTATAAGCTCCTAATAATGTGGCATCTGTTGAGTGCCTGTGTTGGGAAAGGCCAGGTGAAGGTGAGAAAGCTATTTTGTACTTTTGGTATTAGGAAAGAAATGCCAGGGTGTATTATTCAAACTTAGGAAAGAGATGTCAGGTTATATTATTAAGTGGATATTTTTCAATATTCCAATATTATAAATTTATCTACATAAATTATATTGCTAAATGCAAACCTGATGATTCAAAGTAATAATTTGAGGCCTAAGGAAGAAAATGTGAGATAAAATTAGCCTTAATGTCAAATGGTAATTAACTCTCACATAAGTGTGGAGGAGTCTGAACCATAATATCAACAGTGTGAACTTACTAATAACCAACTAAGTAGAGTTATCTATACTGGTCTTTAGCTGAGTCCCTTTGTTTGTTATTAGTAAACCTATGATCTCGTTAGAACCTAAATTGTTTATCATCATCAGAAAGATCACTTAGTCTCTGTTTTAGTGCAAATTTATATAAACCATATCCATGTAATTGATGAAAGCTCAGAAACTCAAGAAAGCCTAGCTAAATCTATTATGAAAATTAAAAATTAAATAGAAGCAAACAAAATGTTAAATATCTCCTCATTCTATTCTACTTCATGTAAACTTCCAAGAATGTTGGAAATTTTCAAAAGTTGAGAAAAACTTTTCAGAATTCTACACCTTTTATGAGTAGTTGATCAAATATATGTGTGTATATATATATATACACACACACATGTATATGTATATACACACTACTTAGTTGTATTATGTTATTTTTTCCACACGGTATTTTTAGTAAATTTTTAATATTAGAACATTTTTAGATTTTCAAAAACATTATGTAGATAGTGTAGAGTTCTCATGTATCCTATGCACAATTTCTCTTGTTGTTAACATTTTATTTTTTGTAGGCACTATTTGTTTTTAATCAACTTTGAATTTTAGAGTTTTTTAAAGATTTACAAGAACAATTCAAAAATAGTATAGAGTTCCTATTTACCCTACACTCAATTTTGCCTATTGTTAACATTTTACATTAGTTTAGTACATTTGTCACAGTTTATGAGCCAATACTGATACATTATTATTAACTGAAGCTTATCCTATATTCATATTTCCTCAAATTTTTACCTGTCCTATTTTTCTGTTGCAAGATTCCACCCAGGATATCACATTACATTTTGTTTGCCTTAGGCTCCTCTTAGGAAGTTTCAAGGAATTCTTAAAATACCTATATATCTATATCTATTGATATATCTTATATACATATATAATTCTGATGTGTGTATATATACATATATGTATATATGATGTGTGCATTGTTATGTGTATATAGCTCATTCTTATGTGTATATTGATTATGTGTATATAGATTATTGCCATACACATACATATCTAATAATGTATGTGTGTATATAATGTATATATGTATACATGCATATATGTGTATGCATGTATATAATAAATATAAATACAATGTATATATACATCATAATAAATATAATAAAATATGTATATATGTATAATGCTTATATGTATAATACATATATACATTAAATAATGTATATAATACATACAATATAGTGTATGTATAATAAATAAAAATAAAGTGTAATATAATAAATCTAATATAATGTACATATGTATACATACATACATGTGTAATGTGTGTGTGTGTGTATATATATATTCATGTGTATGGCTCTGGCTTATGGCTTAACTTTCACAACAACCATATAGAATTGAGGCCCATTTTACACTTGAGGAAACTGTAAAATAGTAAATATCAGAATACATCATAAATAAAAGTTATTTTCAACATCATCTTACCTTGGGTAAGTGTTTGTATTTCATTTGCCCACTAAGAGGAACAAAGCATTCTCATATCCAGTATTCCTATACTTTTGTTTTTCCTAGAATCTATAAATATATAATTGGAGAAGAAGCTGTCATGATTTACAAACTAAAGGCTCTCTAGCATCTACAGGAATCTTCTATAATTGCAGATGTGTGTACACAGTATTATCATGTAAAGTATTTTCAAATTATTTGTAGCTGTTAATCAGCCCTGGCACTTGGAGGAGATTTACATGTTTTGAAAAGTACTGCAAGTGCCCCTACTTGTGGAAATAATGTCTGTCAACATTTTCATTTGCTGTCCTGGCCAGATATTGGATCCTACAGAATTTGCCACTTAGAGTGCCTTTAATGAACTTACTGTATATACTTGAAGGCTGAGTAAAAAGAGAAGCTGGAGAAAATGGAGAATTACCATACAAAACTAGACTGTCAGTTCCAATTTAGATCCTTCTACTCCTGGTTACTCAGGGTTAAGCAGGTCCACCTCAGAGCTGCTGCTACAGGCGAGCAGTTCCAGGAGTGGTAAGTAGCTTGGTCATGCCATTTCCAGGATATCTTTCTTTTGCTGCTGATGCGGCATGGCTCACTTCCCACAGCCAAGTTTATCTCTGTAGTAAGGCATCAATACAATTTAGTGACATAGGCAATTTGTATTGGATCAGTTGCATTCTGGCTTAATAGAGCAGAATTTTGACATTATTATGAAACACTTACATTGTAAAAGTTACAAAAAAAAAATCCTGTCTGAAGACGTAAAATAATTTGACATTTCACTCTGTTTGCTAGAAGAGGCCAAATTATAGATTTTCTTTTTAATGTTGAAGAGTTGATTCACTTCTCATTAATTAAATGTCCAGCGTCTTTGGAATTAAGCTGTCAGGTTTTATAAATGGAGCAAAAGGCATTCTAATTTCTCATTCTGAGTATCTTGGAATTTAAATTACACCTCTGGGAGAAGAGAGCATTGCAATTGTGGTTTGACTGTTTGGACATCACTGCAGAAATGAGAGAAGAATGTATTCCTATTACTTTGAGATAAATAATAATGAATTGGGTATTGGCAGCAAGGCATCTCTCAGAGCAGTGCAGTGAACTCGTATGCTGTACCTGGTCAGTGAAGTGAGTAGAGAGAATTTGCACATACCCTTTAGATGATTTTTTGTTATAAATTTATTAAGTGACCCAGAACACAATGTATCTTCATAGAAAATTACAGTTGAAACTGAGACCTTCTTGGTCTCCAAAACCTCATGGCAAACTACTGCAGATGTACTAGAATTGCATCCCCAAATTGAATCAAGCTAGCAAGCATTTAGCAAATACGCAATATATACATAATCATATGCTGAGCACAAAGAAGGAAGAAATAGAAATGTGTTGATTACCAAGGGAACTTTAAAATATACCAAGCACCCAGGAATGTGATGTACAGAGATGTCAATTAAAGGCAGCATGAAAACAAAAGAATTAGAAAGTATGTCAGAATCTGTGTTATGTAAAATGTAGAATTTTAAATAGGCCTTGAAGAAAACATAGGAGCCAAATTATTAGAAAGAAGAGAAAAAGGGAACTTTCCCACGAGATTATCCAATATTAATGGAATTTCCAAAACTCCCTAATAGCAACAAGTGCTTGGAGGGAATGTAAGAAGTGAAAGATAGATAGATAGATAGATAGATAGATAGATAGATAGATAGATAGATAGATAGATATCCCATGCCGTACCTGCTGAATCAAGAAAGTCACTGGATGGTGAGAGTGGGATAGGGAATCTATTTTTTTAACAAAAACATAAGTAAACAACCCCCAAACCATTGATCTACTTTTCCACTTTTAGTTTTCTTTTATAGATAGGGTCCAAAAGACTCGTGTACATATTCTTCATGAACCTTATTCTGGCAGTTACTCCTATTTTTTTCTTGAATGCAAAAATACCAGCTTTTATTTACCACTTTACTTATGTTCTTTTTGAGGCCAGGAAAGGTTTCCACGTTGCCAATTCTAATACAATTGTAAGATTTCATCAGTGAGTGACCAGATGTCCTGGCTGACGTGGGACTGATAGTTTTTCTGGACACAGGATGCCAGTAGTGAAACCAGGAAAGTTTCAGTAAAATGGGACAGTCAATCAACTCCTCTATTTTAAACTGCTTTCTTTACTTGCTTTAAGGAACCCAGAAGTCATATTCTTTTTCCTGCATCATAGCCTACTCTTTTGGTGGATTCTACTTTTGTGATCTCATTTTCTTTTATCCCACACCTCAGTCACTCGGCTCATGCCATGCTGGTCTCCATGCTGCATCTGGACCACTACAACTAATACTGCTAGAGTATTTGCATTTTTTCTTTACTAATGCTCTAAAGCTGTGCCTGCAGATATCTACTTGACCCTCTGTGTCACTTCATTCACATCTCTGCAGGAGTGTCACCTTAACACAGCTATTGTCTATAACTACACTGTAATATTGCACAAACTTACATATATCACACTGTCTCTATTGCTTTGTTTCTATTTTTAATGAACTTTATCAATATCTGATTTCATTATATTTATATAATAAACATATTTAACATGTTAATATATTTAATATAAATAAGTATAGTAACTTTAAAGTAATGATTTTATGCTTTCTCCAACAGAATGAAAAATACTGCTTTCCCTCTTTATCACTGTATCTATGTCACTTATGATAGTGTAAAGCATGTAGTTGAAGTTCAACAGTATTTGGTGAATGAATAAATAAAGATGGCAATGTTATTGACATTACAAAAGTCAATACCAAGTAAGGTGGTGAACGAGAACTCAATTGTAGATACTCCTGATTTCAGAGTCTTGATATTGAAGCACTGCATCACTATGCCTTCTTTCAATCTATAGAATAACTGCAAGTGATGGAGGGAGTGGCTGGCTAATATTGGCCAAGTTGGTTATTTGAAGATTGATCATAAAAGGCAGAGATGCTAGGTTACATGGCAACTTGTGTATAACTTTTTGAGAAACTTTCAAACTGTTACACAAATGACGATACTATTTTACATTTCCACTGTCAAAGTACAAGGTTCAAATTATTTTTCATCCTTGCCAACACATTATGTTCAGTGAAAGAATCCACACACTAACAGTCACGTACTGTATAATTCCATTTAAGTCAAATGTCCAGAATATACCAATTTTAGAGACAAAAAATAGATTAATGATTACCAAGTATTGAGAAATGAAGGCAATAAGGTATTACTGCTATGGAGATGGGGTCTCTTTATGGGAATCTCATTTTTCTCTAGAAAAATGTTCTGGAATTAGATAGTGGTGATGGCTGCACAACCTTGTGAATATACTAAAAGCCACTGAAGTGTACACTTGAGACTTATGGTGAATTATGTGAGGATTATATATTTAAAAAGGCAAAACATGACTGGAGGTTATCAAGTAATTGAAATAATTCAATACATTACGTGCTGTCATTGGGGATTTCTAATTGTGTTTACTGAATGTAATGTCCCCCAAAATACACTTTTGTCTTTTATTTCAACTGATGTATCCCAAATGTCTTGTAGACATGCTCTTGATATTTTCATATTGATACTGTATCCAACAATTTTCTTGAAATTTTTTATTAGTTTGAATATTGTCTTTATACATTTTAATGTTTTTTAATATTGATATGCACATTGTCTACAAATATTTTTCTTTATAGTGTACTTGTATGTACTTTTTTGTCTTATTCTAATCAGTGGAATCTCAAATAAATATTGATTTTGAACTTTGGTATCATATAATATAACGTTATGGATTTTAAAGAGGGTATTTTAATATTTCACTTTTAGGTATTGTGTGTGTTTTAGGTTTTTACTAGTTTTTTATTTGGTTTTGGTAATTTCTATAACTACCTTGCTGACTGTTTATGTTTTATGATGAGTTTATCTTTATATCAATTATGGTTTTTGTATTCAAATATAAATTTACAAAGATGTTCAACTAGAAGCAGCAGCAATCAGTGGCTCCCATCGAAAAGAACCGTAACAGAGTGTGAATCCTGCACTGGCTACCAAGGTATCCAGGTTCTGTCATCGGAGCTGACTAGGCAACCAGCATGACCCATGGAGAGGAAGGAAGAGCAGTGTGGTGCGGCAGCCCACTGGAGAGCCACATGGGGCAGGGGAGTTCCCGCCCCACAGCCAAGGGAGGCAGTGAGTGAGCATGCCACCGAGCCTGGGAAACTGTGCTTTTTCTATGGAACTGTGCAACCCACAAATTAGGTTTTATTTGTGAGCCCACACCACTGGGGTCTAGGGTCCCAACTATGGAGCCATGCAGATTCTCAACAACCACTCAGCTACAATCTGCTTAAGCCTGCTGAGCTCCTGTAGGGAGGGGCGGACAGTACCGCAGCTGTGGCTACCTGCTGTTTGAGTCATTAGAGCTCCTTGAGAGAGAGGCAGAAACCAACACTGGGACTGATAGCTGCCTAACACACTAAGCTGCCAGGGCAGGGGAAGGGCAGCAGCCATCTCCAAAGCTCCAGGCTGAGCTTTTCCCCTGCTGGAGTGAGGGAGGCTGGACAGCTTGTTCCCAAGAGGTATCCCCCTCAGTCCAACACACTGGCTGTGACAGACTGTAGCTAGAGTGCCTCTTCAGGCCTGACCCTGACTCATCCCTCCTCACTGGCCAGGTTCTCCCTGCAAGAACCCCAATAACTTCAACCAAAGGCTCAAAGACAAGACTCTGATCTCCCAGGGCCTGAGTCCCTAGGGGAGGGTAGGCCACAGTCTCCACAGACCAGCAGACTTAGTCTTTCCTCCTGCTAGTTCTGAGGAATCTGGGGAGCCCAGACAAATGGGTTTCCCTAAAGTGAAGCACACCCCTCCACCAAGGGACAGTCAAACTGTTTTGTTAGATGAGTCCTGTTCCCTGTGCCACCCAACTGGGTGAGATCCTCCAATAGGGTTGTCAGACACCCTATATAGGAGCATTCCTACTGGCATCAGGTTGATGTCCTTCAAGGTCATAGATCCCAAAGAAAAGAGCAGGCACTCATTTTTGCTATTCTGCAGTGATGTCTGCAGAATTGAGTGACATCTCTGGGCACGAGAGTGAACCAGATTTAGGCAGCCTAAAGAAGAGGGACCTGACCATTGAAAGAAAAACAAGCAGAAAGCAACAACAGCAGCATTTGTGAAAAAAAATCCCTACAAAAACCCCATCCAAGGGTCAGCAGCTTCAAAGATTGAAACTAGACAAATTCATGAAGACGAGAAAAAATCAACAAAAAAATGCTAAAACCCAAAAGGCCAGAGTGCCTTTTCTCCTCCAAATGATTGCAACACATTTCTAGCAGGGGCACAGAACTGGAAGGAGGATTAAGTGGATGAACTGACAGAAGTAGGCTTCAGAAAGTGGGTAATAACCAACTCCTCTGACCTAAAGCAACACGTTCTAACCCAATGCAAAGAAGCTAAGAACCTTGATAAAAATTTGCAGGAGCTGCTAACTAGAATAACCAGTTTAGAGAGAAACATAAATGAACTGATGGAGCTGAAAAACACAGCACAGAAACTTTGTAATACATACACAAGTATCAATAGCTACATTGACCAAGCAGAAGAGAGGATATCAGAGTTTCAAGACCATCATGCTGAAATAAGGTATGCAGACAAGATTAAAGTAAAACGAACAAAAAGGAATGAACAAAACCTCAGAGAAATATGGAACTATGAAAAAAGACCAAACCTATGATTGATTAGAGTACCTGAAAGAAATGGGAAGAATGAAACCAAGTTGGAAAACATACTTCAGAATATTATCCAAGAGAACTTCCCCAACCTAGCAAGACAGGCCAATATGCAAATTCAGGAAGTACAAAGGACACCACTAATATACCCCACAAGTAGATCAAACCCAAGACGTGTAATCATCAGATTCTCCAAAGTCAAAATGAAAGAAAAAATGTTAAGGCAGCCAGAGAGAAAGGCCAGGTCACCTACAAAGGGAAGCCCATCAGAATAACAGCAGATCTCTCAGCAGAAACCGTACAAGCCAGAAGAGAGTGGGAGACAATATTCAACATTCTTAAATAAAATCATTTTCAACCCAGAATTTCATATCCAGCCAAACTAAGCTTCATAAACAAAGGAGAAATAAAATCCTTTCCAGACAAGCAAATGCTGAGGGATTTTGTCACTACCAGGCCTTCCTTGCAAGAGCTCCTGAAGGAAGCAGTAAATATGGAAAGGAAAAATCAATACCAGCCACTATAAAAACATACCAAAATATAAACACCAATGGTGCAACAAAAAAACTTCACCAAATTGTGTGCAAAATAACAGATAGCATTATAATGAGAGGATCCAATTCACACGTAACAATATTAACCTTAAAATGTAAATGGGCTAAACAACCCAGTTAACAGACACAGACTGGCAAATTCGATAAAGATTCAAGACCCATTGGTGTGCTGTAATCAGGAGACCCATGTCACGTGCGAAGACACACATAGGCTCAAAATCAAGAGATGGAGGAAAATCTACCAAGTAAATAGAAAGAAAAGAAAATCAGGGGCTGCAGTCCTACTCTCTGACAAAACAGACTTTAAACCAACAAAGATCAAAAAAGACAAAGGGCATTACATAATGGTAAAGGAATCAATTAAACAAGAAGTGCTAACTATCCTAAATATATATGCACCCAGTACAGGAGCACCCAGGTTCATAAAACAAGTTCTTAGAGACCTACAAAGAGGCTTAGACTCCAACACAATAATAGTGGGAGACTTTAACACCCATTGTTAATATTAGACAGATTAAGACAGAAAATTAACAAGGATATTCAGTACTTGAATTCAGCTCTGAATCAAGTGGACCTAATAGACATCTACAGAACTCTCCACCCCAAATCAGCAGAATATACATTCTTCCCGGTGCCACAAGGTGCTTATTCTAAAATTGACCACATAAGGAAGTAAAACACTTCTCAGTAAATGAGAAATAACTGAAGTCATAACAAACAGTCTCTCAGACCACTGTGCAATCAAATTAGAACTCAGGATTAAGAAACTCAGCCAAAACCACACACCTACATGGAAATTGAACAGCCTGGTCCTGAATGATTACTGGGTAAATAATGAAATTAAGGCAGAGATAAATGTTTTTTGAAACCAATGAAAACAAAGAGACAATGTACCAGAATATCTAGGACACAGCTAAAGAAGTGTTAACAGGGAAATTCATAGCACTAAATGCCCACATCCAAAAATTAGAAAATTCTCAAATCGACATCCTAGCATCACAATTAAAAGAGCTAGAGAAACAAGAGCAAATAAATCCAAAAGCTAGCAGAAGACAAGAAATACCTAAGATCAGATTCATTAAAATAAATGAATCCAGGAGCTAGTTTTCTGAAAAAGTTAACAAAGTAGATAGACCACTAGCTAGACTAATAAAGAAGAAAAGAGAAGAATCAAATAGACACAATAAAAAAGGGCATATTATAACTGACCCAATAGAAATACAAGCTACCATCAGAGAGTACTGTAAACACCTCTACAAAAATAAACTAGAAAATCTAGAAGAATTGGATAAATACCTGGACACATACACCCTCCCAAGACTAAACCAGGAAGAAGTCAAATCTCTGAATAGATCAATAACAATTGCTGAAATTGAGGCAGTAATCAATAGCCTATCAACCAAAAAAGCCCAGGACAAGACAGATTCACAGCCAAATTCTATGAGAAGTACAAAGAGAATCTGGTACCATTTCTTCTGAAAATATTACAAACATTTGAAAAGTAGAGACTCCTCCCTAACTCATTTTGTGAGATCAGCATCATCCTGGTAACAAAACCTGGCAGAAACACCACAAAAAATGAAAACTTCACACCAATATCCCTAATGACCATTGATGTGAAAGTTCTCGTTAAAATATTGGCAAACCAAATTCAGCAGCATACTGAAAAGCTTATCCACTATGATTATATCAGTTTCATTCCTGGGATGCAAGGCTGGTTCAACATATGCAAATCTATAAATGTAACCCATCACATAACAAAAAGCACATGACTATCTCAATAGATGCAGAAAAGGCTTCCAACAAAATTCAACATCGCTTCATGTTAAAAATTCTCAATAAACTAGGTATTGATCGAACATGTCTCAAAATAATAAGAGCTATTTATGACAAACACACAGCCAATATCATACTGAATGGGCAAAAGCTGGAAGCAGTCCCTTTGAAAAGTGGCACAAGACAAAGATGCTCTCTCTCACCATTCCTATTCAACATAGTATTGAAAGTTCTGGATAGGACAATCAGGCAAGAGAAAGAAATAAGGAATATTCAAATAGAAAGAGAGGAAGTCAAATTGTCTCTGTTGGCAGATGACATGATTCTATATTTAGAAAACCACATCATCTCAGCCCAAACAATCCTTAAGCTGATAAGCAACTTCAGCAAAGTCTCAGGATACAAAATCAATGTGCAAAAATCACAAGCATTCCTATACGCCAACAATAGACAAGCAGAGAGCCAGATCATGAGTGAACTCCCATTCACAATTGCTACAAAGAGAATAAAATACCTAGGAATACAGCTAAAAAGGGATATGAAGGACCTCTTCAAGGAGAACTACAAACCACTGCTCAAGGAAATAAGAGAGGACACAAACAAATGGGAGAACATTCCGTTCTTATGGATAGGAAGAATTAATATTGTGAAAATGGCCATACTGCCAAAAGTAATTTGTGCTATTCTCATCAAACTACCATTGACTTTCTTCACAGAATTAGAAAAAAAAACTACCTGAAATTTCATACAGAGCCAAAAAGAACCCATATAGCCAAGACAATCCTAAGGAAAAAGAACAAAGCTGGAGGCATCATGCTACCTGACTTCAAACTATACTACAAGGCTACAGTAACCAAAACAGCATGGTATTGGTACCAAAACAAATATATAGATCAATAGAACAGAACAGAGACCTCAGAAATAACACCACACATCAACAACCATCTGGTCTTTGATAAACCTGATAAAAACAAGCAATGGGGATAAGATCTCCTATTTAGTAAATAGTGCTGGGAAAACTAGCTAGTCATATGCAGAAAACTGAAACTGAACCCCTTCCTTAAACCTTACACAAAAATTAACTCAAGATAGATTAAAGACTTAAATGTAAAACCCCAAACCATAAGAACTCTAGAAAAAAAAAAAAAACCTAAGCAATACCATTCAGGACACAGGCATAGGCAAAGACTTCCTGACAAAAACACCAAAAACAATTGCAACAAAAGCCAAAATTGACAAATGAGATCTAACTCAATTAAAGACCTTCTGCACAGCAAAAGAAACTATCATCAGAGGGAACAGGCAACCTACAAAATGGGAGAAAAATTTTGCAATCTACCCAGCTGACAAAGATCTAATATCCAGAACCTATAAGGAACTTAAACAAATTTACAAGGAAAAAAACAACCCCATCAAAAAGTGGGCAAAGGATATGAACAGACACTTCTTAAAAGAAGACATTTATGTGGCCAACAAACATATGAAAAAAAAAAAAAAAAACTCTTTACTAATCATTAGAGAAATGCAAATAAAAACCACAATGAGATATCATCTCATGCCAAACAGAATAGTGATTACTAAAAAGTCAAGAAACAATAGATGCTGATGATGCTGCAGAGCAATAGGAATGCATTTACACTGCTGGTGGGAATATAAACTAGTTCAACCAATGTGGAAGACAGTGTGGGAATTCCTCAAGGATCTAGAACCAGAAATACCATTTGACCCAGCAATCCCATTACTGGGTATATACCCAGAGATATAAATTCTTGTGTAAAGACACATGCATATGTATGTTTATTGCAGCACTGTTTACAATAGCAAAGACATGGAACCAACCCAAATGTCCATCAATGATAGACTGGATAAAGAAAATATGGTACAGATACACCATGGAATACTATGTAGCCATATAAAGGAATGAGATTATTTCCTTTCAGGGACATGGATGAAGATGGAAGCCATCATCCTCAGCAAACTAACACAAGAACAGAAAACCAAAAACTGCATGTTCTCACTCTGAAGTGGGAGTTGAACAATTAGAACACTTGAACACAGGGAGGGGAAAATCACACACCGGGACCAGTCAGGGAATGAGGTGGGCGAGGAGAGGGAGAGCATTAGGACAAATAGCTAATGCATCTAACACCTCGATGATGGGTTGATAGGTGCAGCAAACCACCATGACACACATATACTGTGTAGCAAACCTACATGTTCTGCACTTGTATCCCAGAACTTAAAGTAAAAAAAAATAAAATAAAATAAATATTCAATGAAAAAAATACATGCAATAGCTTCTTTAACTGTTAATGTGATAAATTGCATTAGAGAGCATTCTAATACTAAATGATCTTTGTACTTCCTGAGTAATCCCATATTGGATGTATTATTAATTTATGAATGATACTGTCTCCAATTATTTATTTATTTATTTTCTTACTTCTATTTAAACATGACTTTGAATTCAGTTTTCTTCTCTTTTCCTATCCTTGGGAAACATTCATACATTTCTGTCCATACATTCAATGTCCTGATTTTTAGCTAGTACAAATTATTTTCATAAAATGAATCTAAATGGTATCTGGAAGTTTATATGATAAATAATTTTTCTTTCTTCATTTCTTTTTCTTTATTAATTGTTTTTGCTTCTTGAAGTTTATTAACTTTATTAAGTGTAGCCTAATAATTGATATTTTTACTTTTAGACTATGCATTTAAACCCTTAAACAGTAATAATTTGAATCAGATTTCCTTTTAAATTCATTTTGCTAATTAATTAATATATAATAGTTTTACATATTTATGGGGTACTTTTTTGATACATGCCTACATTGTATTAGGATAATTGGGATATTTGTCACCTCAAACATTTATTATTTCTTTGTCCTGGGAACATACCAAATCTTTTCTTGCTGCTTTTAAATATGCTATACATTCTTGCAAGCTATAGTTACTCTACTTTAAAGAACATACTTTAACTGTATATTTTGTTAGAAAGTTATGTATTTGCTTATAAGTTGTTCTTACATTATTCACCTATTTTCAGTTGTGTCTTCTAATGTCTAATATTACTAATTTATACATTTTTTCTTTTAAAAATGCATCTTTTGTTCTTCTTGATGTTTTCTACTGTTTCTTTGTTTTCACATATCTCTGCTTTTAATTCTATTACTTCCTTCCTTCCACTTTATTTGGACTTATTTTGTTATGTCTTTTCTAATTTTTAGATTCAGAACCTTAACTCATTATTTTTCATCTTTTTCTTTTCTAATAGAAATATCTAAAACTATACATTTTCATATGACTGTGAATGTAGCTATGTCATACACATCTATATATATTCTTATTATTACTCAGTTGAAAAAGTTTATTTTTATAATAATTGCATTTTTACTTATAGATTATATAATAGTTTGCATTTTTAAACAATTTTAAAAGTATGTAATATTTTTGGCTCTATTCTTGTTATTCATTCCTAAGTTTATTTTTTTATGAACATAAATGATTATTCATATATTAGATCTTCGATGCTTGTTGACAACAATTTAATGAGACGGGTTCTATAATTATCCCTACTTCACAGATGGGGAAAACTGAGAAACATAGCAGATAAGAAAAGTTCCTAATAACACAAATGGTGGAATTGGGAATTAAATCTGGGCAGTTTGTCTCCACAGTCATCTCTTAGTGTGTTTTATTTTATTATGGTTTCAGTTCCTCCTCTCATTATTGTGGGCATACTTGCTATTAATTTTTTTTAGATTATATAAAATATTTTATTATCGCCAGTTCTTGAGGAATTGCTTTTCTTTTTGGGAGAGTCTGACAGTTTTCTTCCATTATTGATTCCCTCATTTGACTTATAATTTTACTATAGTGGCAATTCTATGTTCATTTGCAGTCAGGTTTTTTCTACCAGGGAAATGTCAATTGTTTTTCATACCTGGCATCTTAGGAAGAAGACACAATTTTGTGCACGGGCATAGGAGTGGCGCACAGAGATTTTCTAATCTCCTCTAATGAAGAGGCAGCCCTTTCCATGCCTCAGAATTCCACAAGGATTTCTTCTGTAGTTCCCTATGGGGGTCTGGCTCACTGCCACATTTATTGTCTCTCCGGAGGTTCTAGAACCCTTGTTGTCCACTACAGTGTGGGGAGGTACTTTTCTTTCTAAAATTAAGCTATTTATTTATTTGATATAGTTAAATAAGTATATTATTATTATTATTATTATTATTATTATTATTATTTATCTATGTATTTCTGGACGTTTTGTTTCTATCTTGAAATTAAACTGGGTATTTAAGATCCCGCCTTTACTATATGAAGGACAAAAGGAGTAAACTGAAAGATGGGTAGTAGGATCATATTCAACAAAACATCTGTCTTAAACTTTTGGTCGTTTCAGATGATCAAGTTAACGTGATGTCATTAAGGTGTGTCCTGATCCATTATGACTCTGTTCTTACAAAAAGGGGAAACTTGATCACTGAGACAAACAATTGCAGGGGCAATGTCAAGGGATTATGAAGGAAGAGATTGAAGAGAGACATCTACAAACCAAAGAACATCAAAAATGGCCAGCAAAACACCAGGAGCTAGAAAGAGGAAATGAAATAGATTCTCCCTCACAGCCTTCAGAAGCAAACAACCCTGCTGGACCATGATGTCGAAATTTTAGCACCCAAAACTGTGAGACAATAAATTTATATTATTTTAAGTCAATCAGTTATAGTCCTTAGAGTAGCACTAGGAAACCAGCACTAAAGTTATTTGGTCAAAGGACATCAAAAATATTTGAGTATCTCCGAATATTACTTTTTCTCTCAGAGTCTGACAGGAATATATAAAATAGAACCATACATTCTAAAAGTACATTTTGTATTAGTAAATGTTGGCCCCAAAGCTTGGGGATTCTCGTAAGATTCAACGAGACTAAATGGATCATGAAGACAAGTCCTTTAACCACAGCTACAAAGAAACCAAGGAAGATGTGTGTTTATCTTTTTCACTGAGTTCTTAACTATTTTTTTTTTTTAAATTTTACAATGGATTACAAATAAGACTGGGTCAAGAAAATTCCAAGTCACCTCTTATGCTTTGTAGAAATGAAACATTTTGTTGGAGAAGGATATGGCAGATTTCTAATTTCAGTTAAAAACATAGCTTCATGTCTATGCCATCTGGAATTTAGATTATTTGGAACAATAGGAGAGATTAAAACCATCCCTTCCTTGTGAAATACCCTTTACTTGATGAGCCATAACAGGGGACTCTTCTTGGGACTGAAGAAAAATAAATTTGTACTGACTTATTTCTAAAAGAGTAGGAAAAAATGTATCAATGCAGATAGAGATAGTACTTTCTTTTATCTAAAGGCCAACAGCATTTAAATAAAATATTTATAGCTCTTTTAAGAGAGAGTATGGGTTCAGTTATTCTCAGGAAATCTCTCTGTTATCTTTACAAAGTTCTGACTAAAGAAAGAATCCATGTGGTATTAAATAGAGCTATTTGAACTCAATGACTCAAATCTATATATTGAATCAAGGGTCTCTTTCTCAGAGAAGTTAAACTTGGATATTGATGAAGAGGATGATAGATATAACCATAACATTTATTAAGAAATATCTCTGGGCATGGCAACATGCTACGGAGATTTAAAAACTTGTTCTATGTGACATGACTAATTCCTGAAGAGCTGGGAATTTTTTTTTTTTTTTTCAAAATTGCTATTTCTAAACTATAGTACATTTCCACAGCATCCCTTTCATTTAAGAGTCCTCCTTAACCAAGGTTTACATTTATTAGGAGATGCAACAAAAAATACACTGTATTATTTATTTTCTTTTTTTTTCCCTATGGTATTGATGCCACAAATGGTATTTTTAATATATTCTGTGCCCATCAGCATGTGTTTATAATTTTTTATTTATCCTATATAAAATAAAAAGTGAAGTTACAAATAAAAATTACAATAATACTGGTTTTTTTTTTTAGTTTAAAAACACTGTAATATTTTATGCTTTTATATTAAAATTTTTTTATTATTATTATACTTTAAGTTCTAGGGTACATGTGCATAACGTGCAGGTTTGTTACATATGTATACTTGTGCCATGTCGGTGTGCTGCACTCATCAACTCGTCAGCACCCATCAACTCGTCATTTACATCAGGTATAACTCCCAATGCAATCCCCCCCACCCCCATAATAGGCCCTAGTGTGTGATGTTCCCCTTCCCGAGTCCAAGTTATCTCATTGTTCAGTTCCCACCTATGAGTGAGAACATGCGGTGTTTGGTTTTCTGTTCTTGCAATAGTTCGCTGAGAATGATGGTTTCCAGCTGCATCCATGTCCCTACAAAGGACACGAACTCATCCTTTTTTTATGGCTGCATAGTATTCCATGGTGTATATGTGCCACATTTTCGTAATCCAGTCTGTCACTGATGGACATTTGGGTTGATTTCAAGTCTTTGCTATCGTGAATAGTGCTGCAATAAACATACGTGTGCATGTGTCTTTATAGCAGCATGATTTATAATCCTTTGGGTATATACCCAGTAATGGGATGGCTGGGTCATATGGTACTTCTAGTTCTAGATCGTTGAGGAATCGCCATATTGTTTTCCATAATGGTTGAACTAGTTTATAATCCCACCAACAGTGTAAAAGTGTTCCTATTTCTCCACATCCTCTCCAACAGCTGTTGTTTCCTGATTTTTTAATGATTGCCATTCTAACTGGTGTGAGATGGTATCTCATTGTGGTTTTGATTTGCATTTCTCTGATGGCCAGTGATGACGAGCATTTTTTCATGTGTCTGTTGGCTGTATGAATGTCTTCTTTTGAGAAATGTCTGTTCATATCCTTTGCCCACTTTTTGATGGGGTTGTTCGTTTTTTTCTTGTAAATTTGTTTGAGTTCTTTGTAGGTTCTGGATATTAGCCCTTTGTCAGATGAGTAGATTGCAAAAATTTTCTCCCATTCTGTAGGTTGCCTGTTCACTCTGATGGTAGTTTCTTTTGCTGTGCAGAAGCTCTTTAGTTTAATTAGATCCCATTTGTCAATTTTGGCTTTTGTTGCCATTGCTTTTGGTGTTTTAGACATGAAGTCCTTGCCCATGCCTATGTCCTGAATGGTATTACCTAGGTTTTCTTCTAGGGTTTTTATAGTATTAGGTCTAACATTTAAGTCTCTAATCCATCTTGAATTAATTTTCGTATAAGGAGTAAGGGAAGGATCCAGTTTCAGCTTTCTACTTATGGCTAGCCAATTTTCCCAGCACCATTTATTAAATAGGGAATCCTTTCCCCATTTCTTGTTTCTCTCAGGTTTGTCAAAGATCAGATGATTGTAGATGTGTGGTATTAT
The DNA here is from genome assembly GCF_007565055.1 of Rhinopithecus roxellana. Lineage (NCBI taxonomy): Eukaryota > Metazoa > Chordata > Mammalia > Primates > Cercopithecidae > Rhinopithecus > Rhinopithecus roxellana. The sequence continues at coordinate 64,014,799 of NC_044564.1, read as the reverse complement.
TTTGGAGGGCTTTGTTCTGTTCAATTGGTCTATATCTGTTTTGGTACCAGTACCATGCTGTTTTTGTTACTGTAGCCTTGTAGCATAGTTTGAAGTCAGGTAGCGTGATGCCTCCAGCTTTGTTCTTTTGACTTAGGATTGTCTTGGCAATGCGGGCTCTTTTTTGGTTCCATATGAATTTTAAAGCAGTTTTTTCCAATTCTGTGAAGAAATCCATTGGTAGCTTGATGAGGATGGCATTGAATTTATAAATTACCTTGGGCAGTATGGCCATTTTCACAATATTGATTCTTCCTATCCATGAGCATGTTATGTTCTTCCATTTGTTTGTGTCCTCTTTTATTTCACTGAGCAGTGGTTTGTAGTTCTCCTTGAGGAGGTCCTTTACATCCCTTGTAAGTTGGATTCCTAGGTATTTTATTCTCTTTGAAGCAATTGTGAATGGAAGTTCATTCATGATTTGGCTCTCTGTTTGTCTGTTACTGGTGTATAAGAATGCTTGTGATTTTTGCACACTAATTTTGTATCCTGAGACTTTGCTGAAGTTGCTTATCAGCTTAAGGAGATTTTGGGCTGAGACGATGGGGTTTTCTAAATATACAATCATGTCATCTGCAAACAGGGACAATTTGACTTCTTCTTTTCCTAACTGAATACCCTTGATTTCTTTCTCTTGCCTGATTGCCCTTGCCAGAACTTCCAACACTATGTTGAATAGGAGTGGTGAGAGAGGGCACCCCTGTCTTGTGCCAGTTTTCAAAGGGAATTTTTCCAGTTTTTGCCCATTCAATATGATATTGGCTGTGGGTTTGTCATAAATAGCTCTTATTATTTTGAGGTACGTTCCATCAGTACCGAATTTATTGAGCGTTTTTAGCATGAAGGGCTGTTGAATTTTGTCAAAAGCCTTTTCTGCATCTATTGAGATAATTGTGGTTTTTGTCTTTGGTTCTATTTATATGCTGGATTACGTTTATTGATTTGCGTATGTTGAACCAGCCTTACATCCCAGGGATGAAGCCCACTTGATCATGGTGGATAAGCTTTTTGATGTGCTGCTGGATCCAGTTTGCCAGTATTTTATTGAGGATTTTTGCATCGATGTTCATCAGGGATATTGGTCTAAAATTCTGTTTTTTTATTGTGTCTCTGCCAGGCTTTGGTATCAAGATGATGTTGGCCTCATAAAATGAGTTAGGGAGGATTCCCTCTTTTTCTATTGATTGGAATAGTTTCAGAAGGAATGGTACCAGCTCCTCCTTGTACCTCTGGTAGAATTCAGCTGTGAATCCATCTGGTCCTGGATTTTCTTTGGTTGGCAAGCTATTAATTATTGCCTCATTTTCAGAGCCTGCTATTGGTCTATTCAGAGATTCAGCTTCTTCCTGGTTTAGTCTTGGGAGAGTGTAATTGTCCAGGAAATTATCCATTTCTTCTAGATTTTCTAGTTGATTTGCATAGAGGTGTTTATAGTATTCTCTGATGGTAGTTTGTATTTCTGTGGGGTTGGTGGTGGTATCCCCTTTATCATTTTTTATTGCATCTATTTGATTCCTCTCTCTTTTCTTCTTTATTAGTCTTGCTAGCAGTCTATCAATTTTGTTGATCTTTTCAAAGAACCAACTCCTGCATTCATTGATTTGTTGGAGGGTTTTTTGTGTCTCTATCTCCTTCAGTTCTGCTCTGATCTTAGTTATTTCTTGCCTTCTGCTAGCTTTTGAATGTGTTTTCTCTAGCTTCTCTAGTTCTTTTAATTGTGATGTTAGAGTGTCAATTTTAGAACTTTCCAGCTTTCTCTTGTGGGCATTTAGTGCTATAAATTTCCCTCTACACTTTTCAAACCCACAGTTAGGGTTTGGAAGATGAAGAGAAATCCATCAGGCAAACAGCAAAAAAATAAATGATATAATTGGAAAATGTGTGCAGAAACTTTATTTGATGTGAAGTTTTATTCCAACTTCTAAAATTCCCTCTGTGTCAAAGGGTTGAAAGACTAGAAATTATTTTTCCCTCCTTGTCTTCCAGCAGAGTTTTAGTTAGGGTTAGCTAATGAGAAGAACTTGGATGAGATGGAAAGCAAAATGAGCAAAATTACTATTATTTGGCTTAGAATAGGCATGTGGCATTTGCATATGACAGATGTGGGGTTTTGCCAGGACTGTTCCCCCATCTCTCTGAGAACCACATACTCTGTTTTTCAGAAGTTGCTGTCACCTGTGATGCCTCCCTTGAAATTCTTGCACGTTCCATTTTTCTGAAAAACAGAAACATGCTCCCTATTCTTTGGTCTCCCAGTTCTTATATTATAATTATAGTGTAAGATTCAAATTCTTCCCTGAAACACATAGAGTGGCTCATGTATAAATGAAAAATCCTAAGTAAGACAGAAAGGACCAAAATAATGTGATGTCAAAAAATCAACATTGAATTAAAAATTTATTGGCACGTTAAAAAACATACTGATTGAAGGAATACTTTTAAAATACCATAGATAATAATTTGTGGGAGCTTCAGATAACGAAAGTCCACATTATAAATTTTTTAAATAATACTTAAAATAGTAATATATAAAAAGAGATAAATGACAAGATGGAGAACATTGATCTGAGAATTCGCACTTCTAACAAGTTCCTGGGTGTTGCTGCTACAATTTTTGTGAGAAATCGCTGTCATTTTGTGCATTGCCTTTCTGCTGTGGAGGCTGCTGTCAGCACTTGCACCCCAGGGTATTCATTCCTCTGTCCATTCTCTATCTTCCCTGTACTTCAATCCTTATCATTCACATCACAGTTTCGTCAGATGACTCTACTTAGGCATGGAAAGAACCAAGATTTCCTAGGAAATTTTGCCCCTTTAGAAGAGTCTATATTCAATGAGAGATTGATAAATAAATAGAACATTGTAGGGTCTTCTTTGAAGTAGGACAAGTTCCTTGGTGCAATTTATGTGTCAAAGTTTCCTGTGGCATCAGGGTGACATGGGAATTTTACTTGAAATAACACCCTTGGTTGGCCCCTTTCTCTTTCTTAACCTGCTTCTTCACTGCTCTTCTCTATTTCTCTCTGGATAACTTCTGTAATAAATCAAGTTACTTGTATCCGGAAACTTCATAATCTGTATGGCTAGTGACTACACTTTTTGACAGTACAGCTTCTACCATAAAACACAGTTTTATTGGAAAGTGCTGTTCTAACGGGTTTCATTGATTTTATATTGATTTTATCTTTTTTTTTTTTTTTTTTTGAGACGGACTCTCGCTTTGTCGCCCAGGCTGGAGTGCTGTGGCCGGATCTCAGCTCACTGCAAGCTCTGCCTCCCGGGTTCACGCCATTCTCCTGCCTCAGCGTCCCGAGTAGCTGGGACTACAGGCTCCCGCCACCTCGCCCGGCTAATTTTTTATATTTTTTTTTTAGTAGAGACGGGGTTTCACCGTGTTAACCAGGATGGTCTCGATCTCCTGACCTCGTGATCCGCCCATCTCGGCCTCCCAAAGTGCTGGGATTACAGGCTTGAGCCACCGCGCCCGGCCGATTTTATCTTTCTACAGTGAAAGGTTATATATAGTCTGATTACATTATTTGAGGTAGAGATAGTAATAATTAGGGGCTGCATTTAATTTTATTAAGGTTTATTATTTGTGGTTTGCCCTTACTCTTAAAATGTGCCCCGTATGAGGTCTCAAATAATGACCTCATGGTCTTTAAACTCTAATCTTTGTGTTCCTAGTACAAAGGTATTGTCGAATGTTCTTAGTTTCATAGCTTCTTAGCCTCATGCGCAGTCTAAGAAAAAAAAAATCCGTTAGTGGGTCGATACAGACCAGATTTTGACATCATTTCTCTGAAGTTCTTTTTTCTACATGATCTTGTTCCCTCAAGTTGTGACTGTCTTAGTATAGCTAAACTTTGACTTTACTTTCTGATTCACATGAATCTTCCAAAGACTCTGGTTAAAGAATTCTATTTAGTTGCTCAGTCCACTGAAAATTAGGTATAAATTGAAGAAAAAATCTTCAGCGAAGATTGAGCTCACTTAGTCTATTCTTATTGTCTCTGATATCCTTATGTTTCAATTCCTGGCTGCCTTGTATATTCTTCTATGCCTTTATTTGGTAGCTTAATTGTGATAAATCTACATTAGTTTGTTTTCGCCTCATTCTTATTTGGATTCTAAGGCTTTAGCTGGCTATCTTTCATCTGTTTGAATAATCCTCAGGCATTGTTTCTTCAACTATTCAGCCTTATTTTCTTTGTCTTATTTTTCAGTCACCAGTTACCCAGATTAGACCACATAACTGTAACTATGTATCATCCTCTATCCCTTAATTTTTATTCATGTTTTACTTCTTATATTCATTCTGGATATTTTCTTCAAACCTGTCTTCCAGCTCATTATTCTCTCTTCAGCTTAGTGTATTCTTTTGTTAAACACATTTATTTTATTGATTTATATACTTTTCAGTTCTCTGCCATATTTGTCTATCTTCTATCTTTTTGAACATGTTAAGCATTATCTACATAATTACATTTTCTGGACCTCTTCCAGGTCTATTTTTATTTTTTATTGTGTTTTGCTTTGTAATAATAATGAGTTTTGTTTCCTTCCAAGTATGGGATAAAGTATAGTGAATACAACATAGAAGAATTGTAGAGATACTTCAAGGAGTAGAATTAATTTACATCCCTGTAAAGAGGGTATTTGTTTACTTTTATTGTATGTCAAGGGCAATAGCAACCTGTGATAACCTTAATCTGTTCAGAAAAGTTTAGATTATTTAGAGCAAGGCTGCAGTTTTTGAACATGCTAGTATATTTCTGATTCATTCTCACCAGTATAAATTATCATTTTATGGTCTTAAGATAAAGTGTAGGGGATTTAAAAGCTTCTTCTACTTGCCATTTTTCTGGATTCCATTTTTTTTTTTTTTTGTTCCCTATTTCCTCGAGGCTGTCAAAGTATCTGTTTAACTTTTTTTATATATCAGCTTCCTCTTCCAAAATTACTAGATGCTTCTAGGGGAAAAGTAGCTAAATACCAGTACTACTCCTTTTTTTATTTCTATGCTCCTTCACTGCCTTATTAGTTTCCTGTTTCTACCTAATGAGTTTAAAAAACAAAACAAAACAAAACAAAACAAAAAAGCCAAAAATATTTCCTAAATTTCTAGCTTTTCTTAGCAGGGAGGTTGATCCAAATTACTTAGGTCTCCATTTCTCTATATGAGTATCTGCAAGCATGACTTTACTACAAATTATTTTTTTCCTAAACCAAGGAATAAGTAAAAGCTATGTTTAACTTACAAACATTTAAAAAAATAATTAAGTTAGGGCCTTAATACACATAAACATGTATTAAATGGTTTATGATAAAGGGCTTAGAAAAATGTTTTTCTCTGAATTGTGCTTATATCATCAACATCTGGATTATCATTTATTGTCTTCTGTGTATTATAGTTGCTGAAGGCTGATGATATAGTCATGTCAGAATCATCACAATGTTTTATTAGCTATATCTGGCCAGACATGCTAATTATAATATAGGTGACACCTCTGTCACATTTGTTCAAAGATCACACTTAATATAATCTTGATTAGATATATGTATAGCTATGATTGTTCAATTCTGTGTAGCTAAGCATATGGTTGTATTGTTCAGGAGTCTTGACTTAATTATCTAAAAATCTCCAAAATTTTAGTGGCTTAATAAAATACAATTGTATAATCTTCTCATGTAATGGTCCTAACTTACGGTTCAGACTGGCTGACAATCTCTCCCTTTCCTGTAAGTAGTAACTCAAAGACCTTGGCTATTTACCTCTGAGGGTCCACCACCTCTTAGAACCTTGTCATCAGAGATTGCATCAAGCAAAAGAAAGAAATCACTTCTCAGTCTTTTGATTAAGGTCAAGTATAGTATCTGTTCTTATCAGTTAAATATCTTATATATTCTCTTTCTCAGGACAATATTAAATGGATTGTTTGAAATAGCAAATGGAACATAAGTTTATTTTGTCTACTCCATACATTAACCTGGCACTGCAGTACTGCCAGGAAGAGATAGAAGAAAAAAGAGAAAGAGAAAGAGAGAAAGAATGAAAGAAAGAAAAAAAGAAGGAAAAAAGACAGAAGAAATAAGAAAGAAAGAAAGAAAGAAAGAAGAAAGAAAAGAAAGAAAGAAAGAAAGAAAGAGAAAGAAAGAAAGGAAAAGAAAAGAAAAGAAAAGAAAGAAGGAAAGCCCGGAAGACGGAAGGAGGACCGAAAGAAAGAAAAAGAGAAGAAAACCCTCACGCCCTCCCTACGAAGAAAAAAAAAGAAAAAAAGACCGAAATAAGCCCCTCACTCCTCCCCTCCCAAAAAGCACGAAGAAAGACAGCCTCAGAAAGAAGAAAAGAAAGAGGAGAAAGAAAAAGTTTAGGCAAAGAAGCAAAAAGAAAACAATAATCACTGTCACGCAGATGATATCACTACAATTATAACTCAGATTCTTTATCTACAGTGAAAGTAGGAAATGCTACATGCCCAGAGAAAAGAGGAAACAGGCATCAGTGAATATCTGATAGTTTCTGACCCAATGGTAAAAACACCTTCATTTGTAAATAGGCATACTATTGTCTTCTGGGAACAAAATGCTGCCTTTTTTTTTCTTCCAACCAGAAAGAGAGTAAATAAAGAAGAAAATAATAGAGGTTAGATGCTATAGATATCTTTGTTTCTGTTAAATATAGAATTCTAGGTTGACCCTTTGCAATAACACATACATGCACATCTATGCAACAACAAAACAATACTATTGTCCTATATAGTTTTTGTCTTCCATGCACTGTGTATTACACAATTGCACTGCTAATAATACAAACTGAAGTTCAATAACTGAAAGTTTTGCTCTTCTGTTACTTAATTTCTAAGCTGCATGCATTGTGAAGGCAGTAAACGTAAATGAAAGAACAATATAGACAAATCTTGTAAAATCTTGAGAAAGCAACATTGTTATAAATTTTAAGATAATTGATTAAACAAACAATGTCAATTTTTAGATCACAATGGGATAAAATTAGAAATCAATACAGGGGAGATAAGAGAAAAAATTGAAAAATATATTAAACAACACACTTCTACATAACACATGAGTCAAAGAAAAACTGTCAAGAGAAATTTGAAAATATTTTGAACTAAATGAAAATGAAAGTAAAATATATCAAAATTTGTGGACTATAATAAAATGATGCTTAGAAATTTCTAGATTTGAATATAAAATAGAAATAATAAAGTTCTAAAATCAATAATAGAAGGACTTCCCTTAGGAAACTAGAAAAATGATAGTAAATTAAATCTACAATGAGCAGAAGAAATGAAATATTAAAGTAGAAATCAATAAAAGACAGACGTTCAATAGAAAAAAGTCAATAAAACCCCAAACTGCTTATTTGAAAAAAATCAATAAAATTAATAACACTTTTGCCACTTTAATAAGAAAAAAAAGAAAGGAAACAAATTACATCTGAAATGAAAGAGGGCTTATTAGCACAGAATTCATGAACACTGAAAAATAATAAAAGTATACTCTGAACAACTCTATGATCACAAATTTGAAAACCTAAATGAAATGGGCCAGTTTTTTGAAAGACACAATCTGCCAAAATTCAGACAAGAAGAAATTAACCATCTAAATAGACCTATAATTATTTTTATAATGAATAATTAATAATGTGCAAACACAGAACGTATGAGGCCTAAATGGGTTTATTGGTGAATTCTAATATGGAATTTAGAAAAAAAATTTTTACTAAATTCTCGCAATGCCTTTCAGATTATAGAATCAAAGTGAATGCTTCCTAACAAATTCTATGAGGCCAGCATTAATCTAATGCCCAAACCAGGCAAAAACAGTACAAAGAAATACGACTGCAGACCAATATTTTTCATAAACATAGATACAAGAATTCTCTGTACAGCATCAAAAATTTAAGCCAAATAATATATAGAATGAATCATACATCACAACCAACTGAGATATATCCAGGTAGGCAAGGCTGCTTAAACATTCAAAAATCAATTTATAATCCATCACATCAACAGACTAAAGAAGAAAAAAAATCATATCAATAGATACAGAAAAAGTACTTGAAAAATTCAATATCCATTCATGATAAAACAAAAAACCTCTAGGTAACCTAGTAATGAAGAAGAAATTCTTCAATGTGTATTCACAACAAAAACTACAGTTAACATTATACGTAATGGTGAGGAATTTAAACTTTTCTCACTAAGAAAAGACCAAGGTAAGGATGACCTTTGCCACCACTAATTTTCAACATTATACGGCAAGTCCTAGCCAATGCAGTAATACAGAAAAAGAAAGTAAAATATATACAGATTGAGAAGGCAGAAATGAGAATATCTGCTCAAAGATGACATGATTATCTATATAAAAAATAAAAACAGTTGTGACAGAGAGAGACTCTGTCTCAAAAATAAATAAATAAAAATAAAAAGTAAAAATAATTAAAAAAACTGGAACTTATAAATGAGTATAGCAAGGTTGTATGATATAAAGCTAATATACAAAAGCCAATTGCTTTTTTTATATACTAATAATGAACAAGTAAAATTCGAAATTAAAAACACAATACCATTGACATTAGCTCCTTCTAACATGAAATACTTTGGTATAAATATAACCAAGTATGTGTAAGATCTATATGAGAAAAACTACAAAACTGATAAAAGAAATGAAAGATAAATTAAGTAAATGGAAAGGTATCCCATGTTCATGGATAAGAAGAAAAAACATTGTCAAAATGTCAGTTTTTTCCAACTTTATCTATAGATATAATAGAATGCCAATAAAAATCCCAGAAAATTATTTTGTGGATATTGATAAAGTCACTCTAAATTTTATACGAAGAGGCAAAAAATTCAGTAGAGCCAACAAAATATGAAGAAGAATTTGGAATACCGATACTACTTGACTTCAAGATTTAATTTAAACCTACAGTAATCAAGACAATGTGATAGGCAAAAAGGTAGACAAATCAGTCATAAATAGAAAAGAGAACTCAGAAATAGTGCTACATAAATATAGTCAAATTATTAAAAAAGAGGTAATACAATGAGGGAAAGATAGTCATTTCAACATATGGTGCTGAAAGAACTGGACATAACATGCAGCAAAAATTAAATTAGACACAACTCTTACATCCTTCACAAAAATTAAAATGGATTATAGACCCAAGTGTAAAATGTAAAACTACAGAACTCCTAAGAGATAACAGAGAAGAAAACTTAGATAATCTTGGACACTGTGATGACTTCTTAGATACAACACCAAAAGCAAAATACATTTAAAAATAATTAAGCTGGACTTCACTCAAATTAAAAACTTCTGCTCTGCAAAAGATAATGTCAAGAAAATGAGAAGATAAGCCATAGGTTGGGAGATAATAGTTGAAAAAGACACAACAGTTAAAGGACTATTATCCAAAATTTACAAAGAACTTTTAAAACTTAAGAAAATAAACATCTCAGTTATAAAGTGGGTCAAAAATTTATCCAGGCATGGTGGCAGGTGCCTGTGGTCGCAGCTACTCAGAAGGCTGAGGTGGGACGATCACTTGAGCCTGGGAGGTTGAGGCTAAAGTGAGCCATGATTGTGCCATGGCATTCCAGCCTGGGCAACAGAGCAAGACCCTTTCTTAAAAATAGAAAAAATAAAAATAAAAATAAAATAAAATAAGAAAAACTTAAAAAGATTAAAAATAGACCAAAGGCCTTAACAAGACACCTCACCAAAAGCATATACAGATGGAAAGTAAGCATTTAAAGAGATGTCCACATCAGGGAACTGCAATCTGAAGGAATACTGCTACATGCCTATTTAAATCACCAAAATCCAAAATACCGACAAAACCAAAAGCTAGTAAAGATGCAGAGCAATAGGAACTCTAGTTCATTGACAATGAGAATGCAAAATGGCATCGACACTTTAGAAGACAGTTTGGCAGTATTTTACAAAACTAAATGTGCTGTTACCATATGATCTAATACTTGTGCTTTTTGATATTTATCTAAAGAAGTTGAAAACATATGCCTACACAAAAACCCATACACAGAGGTAAGCCCTTATTTATTATTGCCAAAATTTGGAAACAATCAAGATGTTCTTTAGTAGGTAAGTGGATAAATAAACTCTGGTACATCCAGGCAATAAAATATTATTTAGTGCTATGGAGAAATGAGCTATCAAGCCATAGAAAGACACAGAGAAATCTTAAATGCATATTACTAAGTGAAATAACTTAATTTGACAAGACTATGTATTAGTCAGGGTTCTCTAGAGGGACGGGACAGAACTAATAGGATATATATATCTATATCTATATATGGAATTTAGTAAGTAGTATTAACTCACATGATCACAAAGTCCCACACAGGCTGTCTGCAAGCTGAGGAGCAAGGAAGCCAGTCTGCGTCTCAAAGATGTAGAACATGGAGTCCAATGTTGGAGGGCAGGAAGCATCCAGCACAGGAGAAAGATGAAGGCTGGGAGGCTAAGCTAGTGTAGACTTTTCAGGGTTTCCTGCCTGCTTTATATCCTGGTCATACTGGCAATTGATTAGATGGTGCCCACCCAGATTAAGGGTGTGTCTGCCTTTCCCAGCCCGCTAACTCAAATGTTAATCTCCTTTGGCAACACCTTCACAGACACATCCAGGATCAATACTTTGCATCCTTCAATCCAATGGAGTTGACAGTCAGTATCAACCATCACAGGCTACATACTGTATGATTCCAAATACAACATTTTGGAAAAGGTCAAACCATGGTGACAGTAAAAGAATTGGTGTTTGCCAAGGGTTGGAGGGGGTTAAGAATAGAAGAATGGATAAATAGTGGAAACACAGGGTTTTAGGGTGGTAATAATACCATTTACGGTACTATAGTGTATATACACTATTATACATTTGTCAAAACCCATAGAATGTACACCACCAAGAGTAAACCCTAAAGTAAACTATTGACTCTGGGTGATAATGATATGCTAATGAATGTTCACCAGTTATAACTAAATATCATTCTGTGTAGGGATGTTGATAATAGGGGATTGGGGATGTTGTAAGTACATGTGTAAAAGTGGGAGATATATAGCAATCTCTAAATTTTGCCATGAACCTAAAAATGTCCTAGAAACAATAAAGTCTAAAATAAAGTAAAATAAAATAAAATGTTGACAGCGAAATGTATAGTAGCAGAAATAGGTAACAAAACTTTTTAAATTCCCGTTTTTAATTCTCTTAATAATTTTGACAACGTTAGTCCGAGTTTTAGGTGTGCAACCAAAGTTCAGTAAAATGGGATTGTTTTTGTCTCAGCAATACATTTCCAATATATTCTTAAAATTGATCAATTTCTCTTACTGTGCCTATTTCTTCTATTGTCAGAGAAATTAGTTATAAAACAATCTGTTAAAATTAATTGTAAAAGTCTATAAAAGATTTTCATTCCAAGGTTTTTTGAGATCTTCAGCTCCATAGTAAAGACATGTATACATTTGTGTTTCTAAGCAAGATCAGTTATACATGCATTCAGTCTTTCTCACTGATATTAGTAGAAAATCAATTTCAATGAACACTATTAAAATGCATAAACTAGAATATGTGTCTCAAAATATTCCTTAGCATTTGCAGTTTTGAAGAGTTAATTAGAAATAATATTACAAGTACATATTTCTGACATTTAATATATTTCAGAAGAGAGCATTCTAAATGTATTCACAAACATTTGATAGTTATACAGTGGGTAATTACCAAAATATTAAGTTGTATGGTTCACTGTTTTTACTTACTTTTCTGAGCTAGGTTACTAACTGACAGAGAAAGGTTTCAGTGTGTAGAGGGATATGATATATATATATATATATATATATATATAAACATATATATATATATGTTTAGAGCACAATAGAATTTGATAATAAGAGAACTTTATTGAAAATACATTTTAAGTTTAACAGTGTATATGGCTAAATGTGCACTTGTTTTGTGGAAATTCTCCAAGTTCCTGTATGTTTCATATATATTCTAAAGGAGTTTTTATGTAAGTACTTATTGATAGAATTATTTTTATTTTTCTATTGTTCACTGTGAATCCTGGTATTTAGAGAAATAGTAATACTTTTGGGTCTCAGAGATACTTCTGAATAAATTATAATGACTAAATTCTGGATGCTGTTTCTTATGCTTATATACACAAGAATCTTTTAACAGTTATTTCTTGGAATGCTTGTTCTAGCACAATACTGTTGCATTGTTTTAAAATACCTCTTGTTTCATATCTTACTCATTTTCTTGGTTGCACTATAAATATTTCAGCTCCCTTCCACCTCCCCCTAAATTTCATTCTTCAGCAATGGAATTGTTCAATAATTGCTTTGAGTGACAAGAAAAATTATTTTTTAGTATAAAGCTATTTTTCATTTGTAATAAACTAGCAGTTTAGAAACAAACATATCTCCCAGTAAAATATCACTCGATTAGATAACTCAAGAAGATTAAACACTATGGCATTAAGTTTTCAATCATTAGATTGAAACATTGCTCCTTTTTATTTTAGTTTTCAGGATTTTGGTGATTAAAAGTCTGGCATCAACCTGACTCTTGTAAATTAATGTTTTTCTTTTTTCTCTATTTTCTTTCTCTTACTCTATAGAGGTTTAAAACTTTTTAACCTGGGGCTTCTGAAATTTTACTAGGATGTATCGCTACATAGATTTGTTTTTATTAATTCACTGTGGTATTCAAAAATTATAGATGTTCTTTAGATAATAGATATCACCTCCTCTGAGGAATGAGCCCTTGAGTAGTGGTGGAAATAAGGATTTTGATTTCTGCTTCTGTGATGGTGGTTATCAATATAATTTTAAATACTCTAATTTTATATGTAGTTTTTTGTTGATTATAAACAAAGTCTATTTACCACTATGACTTGAAGAATTTATGTCACTGACACTTCCCTCTCTTCCATTCCTGTTCTTTTTATGGTCTTACATGATATTCTTATCACTGTTTTTCAAAAACTGCTAGTTTTATACTGTGTTCCAGGTTTCTATCTTTGAATATGAAGAGAGCAACATATCCACTCCAAACATTATTTCAACATTCCCTATTCCCCATATCTACCCACGATACTATTTATTCTATATTGCAAGATTCATAGAATTTATACTCTGGTAAATATAATCAAATCTTCCAAGATATGTTTATAGGTTGATTTATAATTTCAAAGCCAACATTATGGTTATTAATTATTATTTGCTCCAAAAATGAAATAGTTTGGACTTGTATAGGTGCATAGGTAATCCTATGTCATTATATTCTGCTTCCCAAAGGAGAAAGCCATCTAATACAAATTTAAAAAGAAAGCATGAGGTAGAAGTCTTTTTTTTTTTTTTTATATACTTTAAGTTCTAGGGTACATGTGCATAACGTGCAGGTTTGTTACATATGTATATTTGTGCCATGTTGGTGTGCTGCACCCATCAACGCGTCAGCACCCATCAATTCATCATTTATATCATGTATAACTCCCCAATGCAATCCTTCCCCCCTCCCCCCTCCCCATGATAGGCCCCAGTGTGTGATGTTCCCCTTCCCGAGTCCAAGTGATCTCATTGTTCAGTTCCCACCTATGAGTGAGAACATGCGGTATTTGGTTTTCTGTTCTTGTGATAGTTTGCTAAGAATGATGGTTTCCAGCTGCATCCATGTCCCTACAAAGGACACAAACTCATCCTTTTTTATGGCTGCATAGTATTCCATGGTGTATATGTGCCACATTTTCATAATCCAGTCTGTAACAGATGGACATTTGGGTTGATTCCAAGTCTTTGCTATTGTGAATAGTGCTGCAATAAACATACGTGTGCATGTGTCTTTGTAGTAGAATAATTTATAATCCTTTGGGTATATACCCAGTAGTGGGATGGCTGGGTCATATGGCACATCTAGTTCTAGATCCTTGAGGAATTGCCATACTGTTTTCCATAATGGTTGAACTAGTTTATAATCCCACCAACAGTGTAAAGGTGTTCCTATTTCTCCACATCCTCTCCAGCAACTGTTGTTTCCTGATTTTTTAATGATTACCATTCTAACTGGTGTGAGATGGTATCTCATTGTGGTTTTGATTTGCATTTCTCTGATGGCGAGTGATGATGAGCATTTTTTCATGTGTCTGTTGGCTGTATGAATGTCTTCTTTTGAGAAATGTCTGTTCATATCCTTTGCCCACTTTTTGATGGGGTTGTTTGTTTTTTTCTTGTAAATTTGTTTGAGTTCTTTGTAGATTCTGGATATTAGCCCTTTGTCAGATGAGTAGATTGCAAAAATTTTCTCCCATTCTGTAGGTTGCCTGTTCACTCTGATGGTAGTTTCCTTTGCTGTGCAGAAGCTCTTTAGTTTAATTAGATCCCATTTGTCAATTTTAGCTTTTGCTGCCATTGCTTTTGGTGTTTTAGACATGAAGTCCTTGCCCATGCCTATGTCCTGAATGGTACTACCTAGATTTTCTTCTAGGGTTTTTATGGTATTAGGTCTAATATTTAAGTCTCTAATCCATCTTGAATTAATCTTCGTATAAGGGGTAAGGAAAGGATCCAGTTTCAGCTTTCTACTTATGGCTAGCCAATTTTCCCAGCATCATTTATTGAATACGGAATCCTTTCCCCATTTCTTGTTTCTTTCAGGTTTGTCAAAGATCAGATGGCTGTAGATGTGGGGTATTATTTCTGAGGACTCTGTTCTGTTCCATTGGTCTATAGCTCTGTTTTGGTACCAGTACCATGCTGTTTTGGTTACTGCAGCCTTGTAGTATAGTTTGAAGTCAGGTAGCGTGATGCCTCCAGCTTTGTCCTTTTGACTTAGGATTGTCTTGGCAATGCGGGCTCTTTTTTGGTTCCATATGAACTTTAAAGCAGTTTTTTCCAACTCTGTGAAGAAACTCATTGGTAGCTTGATGGGGATGGCATTGAATCTATAAATAACCTTGGGCAGTATGGCCATTTTCATGATATTGATTCTTCCTATCCATGAGCATGGTATGTTTTTCCATTTGTTTGTGTCCTCTTTTATTTCACTGAGCAGTGGTTTGTGTTCTCCTTGAAGAGGTCCTTTACATCCCTTGTAAGTTGGATTCCTAGGTATTTTATTTTCTTTGAAACAATTGTGAATGGAAGTTCATTCCTGATTTGGCTCTCTGCTTGTCTGTTACTGGTGTATAAGAATGTTTGTGATTTTTGCACATTAATTTTGTATCCTGAGACTTTGCTGAAGTTGCTTATCAGCTTAAGGAGATTTTGGGCTGAGACGATGGGGTTTTCTAAATATACAATCATGTCATCTGCATACAGGGACAATTTGACTTCTTCTTTTCCTAACTGGATACCCTTGATTTCTTTCTCTTGCCTGATTGCCCTAGCCAGAACTTCCAACACTATGTTGAACAGGAGTGGTGAGAGAGGGCATCCCTGTCTTGTGCCAGTTTTCAAAGGGAATTTTTCCAGTTTTTGCCCATTCAATATGATATTAGCTGTGGGTTTGTCATAAATAGCTCTTATTATTTTGAGGTACGTTCCATCAATACCAAATTTATTGAGCGTTTTTAGCATGAAGGGCTGTTGAATTTTGTCAAAAGCCTTTTCTGCGTCTATTGAGATAATCATGTGGTTCTTGTCTTTGGTTCTGTTTATATGCTGGATTACGTTTATTGATTTGCGTATATTGAACCAGCCTTGCATCCCAGGGATGAAGCCCACTTGATCATGGTGGATAAGCGTTTTGATGTGCTGCTGAATCTGGTTTGCCAGTATTTTATTGAGAATTTTTGCATCGATGTTCATCAGGGATATTGGTCTAAAATTCTCTTTTTTTGTTGTGTCTCTGCCAGGCTTTGGTATCAGGATGATGTTGGCCTCATAAAATGAGTTAGGGAGGATTCCCTCTTTTTCTATTGATTGGAATAATTTCAGAAGGAATGGTACCAGCTCCTCCTTGTACCTCTGGTAGAATTCAGCTGTGAATCCATCTGGTCCTGGACTTTTTTTGGTGGGTAGGCTATTAATTGTTGCCTCAATTTCAGAGCCTGCTATTGGTCTATTCAGGGATTCAACTTCTTCCTGGTTTAGTCTTGGGAGAGTGTAAGTGTCCAGGAAATTATCCATTTCTTCTAGATTTTCTAGTTGATTTGCATAGAGGCGTTTATAGTATTCTCTGATGGTTGTTTGTATTTCTGTGGGGTTGGTGGTGATATCCCCTTTATCATTTTTTATTGCGTCTATTTGATTCCTCTCTCTTTTCTTCTTTATTAGTCTTGCTAGCGGTCTGTCAATTTTGTTGATCTTTTCAAAAAACCAACTCCTGGATTCATTGATTTTTTGGAGGGTTTTTTGTGTCTCTATCTCCTTCAGTTCTGCTCTGATCTTAGTTATTTCTTGCCTTCTGCTAGCTTTTGAATGTGTTTGCTCTTGCCTCTCTAGTTCTTTTAATTGTGATGTTAGAGTGTCAATTTTAGATCTTTCCTGCTTTCTCTTGTGGGCATTTAGTGCTATAAATTTCCCTCTACACACTGCTTTAAATGTGTCCCAGAGATTCTGGTATGTTGTATCTTTGTTCTCATTGGTTTCAAAGAACATCTTTATTTCTGCTTTCATTTCGTTATGTACCCAGTAGTCATTCAGGAGCAGGTTGTTCAGTTTCCATGTAGTGGAGCGGTTTTGATTGAGTTTCTTCGTCCTGAGTTCTAGTTTGATTGCACTGTGGTCTGAGAGACAGTTTGTTATAATTTCTGTTCTTGTACATTTGCTGAGGAGTGCTTTACTTCCAATTATGTGGTCAATTTTGGAATAAGTGCGATGTGGTGCTGAGAAGAATGTATATTCTGTTGATTTGGGGTGGAGAGTTCTATAGATGTCTATTAGGTCCGCTTGGTGCAGAGATGAGTTCAATTCCTGGATATCCTTGTTAACTTTCTGTCTCGTTGATCTGTCTAATGTTGACAGTGGAGTGTTGAAGTCTCCCATTATTATTGTATGGGAGTCTAAGTCTCTTTGTAAGTCTCTAAGGACTTGCTTGATGAATTTGGGTGCTCCTGTATTGGGTGCATATATATTTAGGATAGTTAGCTCTTCCTGTTGAATTGATCCCTTTACCATTATGTAATGGCCTTCTTTGTCTCTTTTGATCTTTGATGGTTTAAAGTCTGTTTTATCAGAGACTAGGATTGCAACCCCTGCTTTTTTTTGTTCTCCATTTGCTTGGTAGATCTTCCTCCATCCCTTTATTTTGAGTCTATGTATGTCTCTGCATGTGAGATGGGTCTCCTGAATACAGCAGACTGATGGGTCTTGACTCTTTATCCAGTTTGCCAGTCTGTGTCTTTTAATTGGAGAATTTAGTCCATTTACATTTAAGGTTAATATTGTTATGTGTGAACTTGATCTTGTCATTATGATATTAACTGGTTATTTTGCTCGTTAGTTGATGCAGTTTCTTCCTAGCCTCGATGGTCTTTACATTTTGGCATGTTTTTGCAATGGCTGGTACCAGTTGTTCCTTTCCATGTTTAGGGCTTCCTTCAGGGTCTCTTGTAAGGCAGGCCTGGTGGTGACAAAATCTCTAAGCATTTGCTTATCTGTAAAGGATTTTATTTCTCCTTCACTGATGAAACTTAGTTTGGCTGGATATGAAATTCTGGGTTGAAAATTGTTTTCTTTAAGAACGTTGAATATTGGCCCCCACTCTCTTCTGGCTTGTAGAGTTTCTGCGGAGAGGTCTGCTGTTAGTCTGATGGGCTTCCCTTTGTGGGTAACCCCACCTTTCTCTCTGGCTGCCCTTAAGATTTTTTCCTTCATTTCAACTTTGGTGAATCTGGCAATTATGTGTCTTGGAGTTGCTCTTCTGGAGGAGTATCTTTGTGGCGTTCTCTGTATTTCCTGAATTTGAATGTTGGCCTGCCCTACTAGGTTGGGGAAGTTCTCCTGGATGATATCCTGAAGAGTGTTTTCCAACTTGGTTCCATTTTCCCCCTCACTTTCAGGCACCCCAATCAGACGTAGATTTGGTCTTTTTACATAATCCCATACTTCTTGCAGGCTTTGTTCATTTCTTTTTCTTTTTTTTTCTTTTGGTTTCTCTTCTCGCTTCATTTCATTCATTTGATCCTCAATCGCTGATACTCTTTCTTCCAGTTGATCGAGTCAGTTACTGAAGCTTGTGCATTTGTCACATATTTCTCGTGTCATGGTTTTCATCTCTGTCATTTCGTTTATGACCTTCTCTGCATTAATTAGTCTAGCTGTCAATTCTTCCACTCTTTTTTCAAGATTTTTAGTTTCTTTGCGCTGGGTACGTAATTCCTCCTTTAGCTCTGAGAAGTTTGATGGACTGAAGCCTTCTTCTCTCATCTCGTCAAAGTCATTCTCTGACCAGCTTTGATCCGTTGCTGGCGATGGGCTGCGCTCCTTTGCAGGGGGAGATGCGCTCTTATTTTTTGAATTTCCAGCTTTTCTGCCCTGCTTCTTCCCCATCTTTGTGGTATTATCTGTCTCTGGTCTTTGATGATGGTGATGTACTGATGGGGTTTTGGTATAGGTCTCCTTCCTGTTTGATAGTTTTCCTTCTGACAGTCAGGACCCTCAGCTATAGGTCTGTTGGAGATTGCTTGAGGTCCACTCCCGACCCTGTTTGCCTGGGTATCAGCAGCAGAGGTTGCAGAAGATAGAATATTGCTGAACAGCGAGTGTACCTGTCTGATTCTTCCTTTGGAAGCTTCCTCTAAGGGGTGTACTCCACCCTGTGAGGTGTGGGGTGTCAGACTGCCCCTAGTGGGGGATGTCTCCCAGCTAGGCTACTCAGGGGTCAGGGACCCACCTGAGCAGGCAGTCTGTCCGTTCTCAGATCTCAACCTCCACGTTGGGAGATCCAAGGCTCTCCCCAAAGCTGTCAGACAGAGTCGTTCGCGTCTGCACAGGCCCCCGCTGCTTCCCCTGTTGGTCTTCAGCTGTGCGCTGTCCCCAGAGGTGGAGTCTCAGTTGAAAATGCAGAAATCACCGGTCTTCTGTGTCGCTCGCGCTGGGAGTTGGAGACTGGAGCTGTTCCTATTCGGCCATCTTGCTCCGCCCCCCCAAGATTTACATTTTCAAGGGACTGGTTCTCAGACTGGGCATCACACCCCGGCCACATCAGTGAAAATGCAGAATCTTGGCCATCTTGGCCTGTAGACTACAAGCTGGAATGTCTTCTTTGTAAATACCAAAGAGGATCCAAAGCAGGCAGGATTTTAATTAATTCTGTTTAAAATCTGAGTTCTGGGTATTTTTCTTCATTTACTTTTGGTTTTGGTTTGCCAACAGAATTTCTAAGGCTATATCTTTCTTTTGTCTCTTTTCATAGGTCCAATAAGATAATTGTTTAAGCTGAGAGTGCTCCAAGTATTTTTTTTTCTTTTAAATACAGCCAATTTGTTTATTCCATAGGAAACTCAAAAATAAACTTTTTTTTTTTTCCTTTTTTTCATAGAAAGCTGCAGAGGTGGTATTCATTCCAGGCTTGGAATATCATGGATTTAAGTGTCATTTATAAAATGGGGACAGAATATGTAGTCCCTTCTGATCCCCCCAAAAATTTACTCCAAGAAAAAGACTGAGATAGCAAAAGACTGTTGTTGCCACAGATGGTTAAGGATGGTGTTTGTATGTACAGTGCCTCCAGTATCCCACAAGTTTGTGAGGGACCACCAGTCAGCCCCGTTAATCTGTGACACCAGGTAGTCCCTCCTGGAATTAAACTTTCCCAGAACTAACCAGACAACAAAGATTGAGACAAGCAAAGCCTCTTATGCATGGGAGTTATTAAGAGAAACTCCCCCTGAGAGTTTGATTCATTCAAAGTGAGAGTGGGCTGCTTCATATCTTATGTTTCCCAGTGTTCTTAGCCCTTTCAGACTGACCACCTGGTAAATAATTATTAGGGAGAATAAATTGACTCAGGAGACAGAAGTGTGCTTGCAAAGGATTATCTCTGGAACTTGAACGAGCCCAAGAGGCAGGTATTATCTTGTGTAAACGTCCATCCAGGTGTGTTCGCATTCCTCAGTAGATGCAGATAACATTTTAGAGTCCCTTCGTGCTCTTGGGGTGGGAGAATAAGACTAGGTTAGAGGGACCTTGATGCTGAGGCAGCTGCTAAGGCTTCTCAGCATGTCAAAGTGCCAGTCTTTTGGATATCATCTTTTGAATCTCAACATAAGTTTTTATAAAGACAATGCTCTAAGAATGGGGAAACCAGGAGCCTAGAGTCAGGAAAACATCAGTCTAAAGTTGAGTCAAGCGGAAAGAAATGTTAAGACCAACTTGGTCACTCCATGTAAGTGTCTGGGCAATCTGATAAAATGAGTATCATTCTCAAATAAAATATTCCAATAAACATCTGGGTTGCATAATCAATTTTTCTAATTATGTATTGTTAATAAGAAGAGTAGATTCTTATTGATTCTATAAAAATAATTACAGTGCCATGAAAATGAGAATACCTGATAAGTTTCTGAATTCCAGAGGGGTCAGGAAGGAAGGAAAAAATGAACATTTCATTTCTCTATAAAAGCACAGTTTAATAACTTGGTATGAATTATAGGTCAATTAAGAGAAAATATAAAGGGATTATTAATATCCAGAAAATAGAATATTGACATATTAGCAATATCCTATGCAGAGCCCATAATTATCCTTCCTTCCTTCCTTCCTTCCTTCCTTCCTTCCTTCCTTCCTTCCTTCCTTCCTTCCTTCCTTCCTTCTTTCCTTCATATGTAATTAATTTTTAATTTGCTTGATCTTAGATTAGCAGTTTTCTGAACACATCTGCTTCTTCACTGGAGCTGGAAATCCTGATTCAATTCATTGGTATGATTTCAATGGTATTTTAAGGAATGCCATAAGAAACATATACCTGACATAGAGTCCTGAATCTCTAAGACAGATTTGCAAGGGCTTCCAAGGAGGGATCAGAGTAAAATAAAACAACTGGTAGATTAAAGCATCTGTGGTCAAGTTATTACTAATAATTTTTAAAAGTGAAAGATCTGATGTGACTTAATTACAAAAAAAAACTCAACTAATAAGGATAAATGGTTGTTTCTATGGCATGGAAAACAAAATAGTCAATCCAAAAATGTTTTAGATAAAATATCTGCAAACATATATGAAAATGGATGGCCATATCTTTAGAGAGAAAACAATATTCAGATATAACATCAAATTTCCCTAAATTTAATGTATCATGAATATACCAAACATGGTATATCAAGATTATAAAAATTATATCAATATCATAAATTAGAATATATCAAGATTATATCAAGTTTAGAATATATCAAGCTAGAATATATCAAGATTATAAAGTAAAAAGATTCTGTAAGCCCAGAGTAAGTCCTAAACATATGAATTAAACTTCATAGGTTAAATGATATGAATCCTCAATTGAACCACTGCCCTAGAACTTACTGAATTTTGAATTCTTTAATTTGTTAAAGGATACAATTACAATCAGGTTAATATTTTTAAAACATTTACTGAAATTATGACTGAAAAACACCATATTGTTTTTATCTAAAATCAGGCAAAGCATTACTGGGACTCTCATAAATAGAAAAAAATATATGGACAGTAAGGATATTGATGATTCCCTGGGAATTTCCCATACAGCATGTAGTTTCTGGAATTTTTATAATAATAATACTTTACCCACATTGATTAACCCAGGGAAGGCTAAGCATCCCTTCTGATTTTACAGTTCTTCCTATGTAATTCAAAATGTGAAACAAACATAATTATTTTTAGCATTTCTCCTTGTATAAAGTGAAAAAAATAAATTCTTTGTGATTTTCCATGTACCCCGTGAAATCCTAAAGACAGTTTTAGATGCAAAACATATAATTTAGAATTTGATTTGAGGACAGCAAAGTGTTAGAAATTATCATGAAATTTGATCAAAAGTAGGAAGACTTTGTTCTTTTAATTAATGAAGGACATGATAGAGTCAACACACAACACAGTTAACTATTCTGGTAAGACACAGTATCTTTGTATTTTTGTCAGATTACTCAGAAGGTAAAGAAAAACCTTTTCTAAACTCTTAAGAGAAGACCAATAATCCATGTAAATTTTGTCATTTTTACAGAAAGAAAGTCAAATCTAATCTAATTTTGTATTGGTATAATTTTAATACAAAAGCTCTTCTTAAACAACCTTAAATAAATCCATCAAGCCTTAGCCTGACATATGAAATTCTTTTTCCATGAACCTTCTACAACTTTCTATAGCCATTTAGATTTTTTCACACACTCTCCTCTTTCTTATTCTGGATAAACCAGTCATTTTACTTTGGAACAAAGTTGTCCTATTTTTCCATACATTGCATATAAAATTGTTCCTCTTGGCCACAATTGCTCCTAGTAGAGTCTCTCTTACCTACATTGGTTATAATTTTTAACCACAGTAGCTTCTACTTCCCAGAAAATCTATGAGGTGGATAAGTATGAACTATCTTTTATACACCAGCATTTTGTAACAGACTAACAGAGCTAGTCTTACAACTTACATGTTAAAACTTTTTATAGCCATACACTTCCTTCAGATATGTATACAGTCTCTCTGTACCATCAAAATAAGAGAAAAAGTATAAAGCTCATAATTATGCTTCAGTATCCTTTTTTTACTAGAAATAATCTAGATATTTAATGACTTCCCATTGTATATCTTAATTAACATAAGTCTAAGGTTTTAAGTTACTAAATATCTTGGAAAATATCTTCAAACCAATTGTCATGCTACAAAACAGAATAACTGTTGAATTAAAGTTTGTCAGAATAATGATTCAATTTGATTAAACATTTCATAATCATCTTAGATATCTATTATATGTAACACAAGCTTATTTGATGAGTAAACCTGTACAAGTTTAGGGTGAACGTGCCCAAGTAGAATAAAAACATGTGTTAACACAAGTAACTCAGAACATCCCTGTTTTTGATAAAAGAACAATATTAAATGAGTCTTGCTGCCAAAGACTTACCTAATTTATGTGTACTTGAATTCTTGAAAACATTTGAGTTACAAACATTTGAGTTTATAGAAGCTAAACATTGAGCTTAGTAGTTTATATAAGAATACTTTTTTCCACACTGAAAGTATTAGAAATTCAATTTCCTTAATTTCTGAGAATCTTAAGAATATTCAGTTTATATAAGTGCTTATTTATCTGTAAACTAGTCTAAATAGATCTCCTTTTAGAGATTTATAATATAATTTGATAATACTATTTGAAGGTAGGATAATATTACACATATAACCTACATACATTCATGTACACTATAAAGATAAAAGTACTCCATTCTGATGCTAATTCACCATGTAGACTTCTGATTAACCCCAGTTGCATGAGTGCCTCCTTATTCCTGCTTTATTTACTGTCCTTAGTATAAAAATGTGTACTCACTATACATCTTGCCTTTAAATCAATACAATCTTGCTGTTATTGCACAAATCATAGCGTATGATGCACATAGCATTCTTACCTGTTCTGGAGTTACCTTTAGTAGACTCTATCGAGTATGTTCCCCTTTTCCCCATGGTATATAAGCCCTGAGTTTGGAATGTAATGCTGTGGAGATCTACCTGTCTTGCCACCCAAGACCATGCTTCCCTTTTTTAGTTCCTAAATAATTCATGCTTTACTGATAAACTGGATTTGTCTGCCTTGTTATTTGATGTCTCCATTCCTTCTGCATTTGGGGGCTGCTTTGCATATGTGTCCCATTCATGGAACACATACACACACATGTGAACATACAGAGATAGAAATAGAGAGCTTCCAGCTTTCATTCTAAAATTTTGGTTCACTCAGTCATAAAAACGAGCTCTTGTTCTTGCCCTATCTTTAAATTTTTGGCAGGATTATGTTTCTGTTAAATGGGGGAAGTTGGGATTACCTGCTTAGAATGACTGTTGAAGCATCTGCACCAATATTTGTGAAGGAGACTTTTTTTCTGTGCCATGATATATAATACTGTGGAGACTGAACTGCGCTGCAAAGGACTAAGGAGAAATCAGGCAGCTGTCTAGGTGTCTCCAAAGACCATCTCAATTAAAAAAAAAATTCAGCCTGTTCCAATTAGTTTTTTCAGCCTCAGGTGCTAGCAATTGTTCTCTCTTAAATTTAAGTAGAGTTCTAACTCTAAAGGAGATTGAACAGGAGAAGAATACTTGGAAAGCAGCTATGTTAACACATTTGTCAGTCAAGGAGTTTCGTTAGCTTTGAGGGATAATTACTAATTCCTTGAGTAAAGACCGTAATGGGGTCTTGGGATTTGGGTTTCTTTTTTATGGATATTCTTGCAGTTGTCCTGAACCCCTTTGTTTCCACTAAAGTAGGGGTCCCCCAACCCCAGGCTGTGGACCATTACCAGTCCGTGGGCTGTTAGGAACCAGGCCACACAGCAGGAGGTGAACAGCAGGCTAGTGAGCATTACCGCCTGAGCTCCACCTCCTGTCAGATCAGCACTGACATTAGATTCCCATAGGAGTGTGACCCCTATTGTGAACTGTGCATGTGAGGGATCTAGGTTGTACACTCCTTTTGAGAAACTAATGGCTGATGATTTAAGTTGTAACAGTTTCATCCCAAAATCATGTCCCCCATGGAAAAATTGTCTTTGATGAAACCTGTCCGTGGTGTGAAAAAGGTTGAGGACTGCTTCACTAAGGGGATGGGTGGAACGTGTTGAAAAGAGCAACCATTGCCTCATGGCTAATAAGAACTGTTCAGGTGCAAAGGAGCATAGGTATAGGCCAGCGAAGTTGAAGAAAACAAAGAATACTGATATTCCAATTGGAAATAATATATTTTTCCAGGTTTACTGGATTAGTGAAATTAAGCATAAAGCTATACAGGTTAATGAGAAGTCCTACTGAGACAAAAGATTGTTTAGATAAACTCAAGTCATAAGGTAGATCAAGTCCCACCACAGGTATGGTTTGCCTGCTCCAAGTGAGGGTGGGTGGAGAATAGGAGGAAAGTTTGCTTTTGTGTTCACTGGGAAGATGAAGGGGAATCCATTCATGGGATGATTTTTGCATCTCCTTTTGCACAAGGGTAATGGTTGTGTGAAGGAATACCACTGGAAAGATGAATTTTTGACTCTTGCTCCCTTTTGCATCTTAAGGCCAGGTTATATGTTTCTTTATACTATCTGCAAGTGTCTCTACATAAAATGATTTTTTAGGGAGCAGATTGCTCTAGCACCTTTTACTCTAATTGTTTGAATTATAAAGGCTTGAGATTGCATTGTGTTGACTAGGCTTTGTCTGCAATGGAGCCCTTAGGGTTTTGAGCTAGTGACTGTATTTCAGAGATAGTAGTCTTCCACCACTTTACATTACGTTTTTAAATAATATCTGTAATCTTTGTTGTAAGATCTTAAGAAACCTAACACCAACGGCAGAGGCGATTCAGCCCTCAAGAACACCAGAGTTGTTCTTTCAAACATTTTTTTTTTTTTTTTTTTTTTTTTTTTGAGACAAAGTCTTGCTCTGCTGCCCAGGCTGGAGTGCAGTGGTGTGATCTCCACTCACTGCAAGCTCCACCTCCCGGGTTCATGCCATTCTCCTGCCTCAGCCTCCCGAGTAGCTGGGACTACAGGCGCCCGCCACCATGCCCTGCCAATTTTTTGTATTTTTAGTAGAAACGGAGTTTCACTGTGTTAGCCAGGATAGTCTTGATCTCCTGACCTCGTGATCTGCCTGCCTTGGCCTCCCCAAATGCTGGGATTACAGGCGTGAGCCACCGCGCCTGGCCCTTTCAAACATATTCTAATCTACATCTGTAATTAACGCTGGATTCATCTCTCCATCTTATGATATGTTGCATCTCTGTCTAATAAGCTGTTCCTCCAATGGCTTTAGCCTGCATGTAAGCCTCAGGACTGTTCTGACTTTTTTGATAGTCCATTTCCCAGGCCCACAAGCAGCTGCACAAGTGGATATAAATCAGTGGAGCCTGGGAGAACATGTGCTGATGACCAGACTGAATTGTTACTAAATTCTTCCCTGTTGTTACAGGTGTCCTTAAAGTCGTTGACAGTACTATGTAAATCTGAGCGAGACAAAGGCTTAAAGTGTACTTGTTCAAATGGGTATTCAGTTCATTGATTTTTCATTACAGGTAGGGAAAAGCCAATAATATGGGTTGGAATGGAAAACTGGGAAGCAGGAGAATTTAATGGAACCAGGGTAGGGTAAAGAGGAGGAGTAAGGTCCAAAAGTGAACAAAGAAAAACACAGAATAAGGAGGAATCGCTGGTAAGAAAAATGGCAGTGATGGTATTCAAAGATGGTTTTGAGTGAGGAAATTGTGTGAATTTGCTGGAGATAAAGAAGGAGCAGGAGGAGTTAACTTGTGGTGAGAGATACAATCCTTAGTAAAACTATGCCAAATGGAGATAATGAACTGAATTGTTGCTATAATGGCAAAACATATAATTCACAGGGATTTTGAAGGGGGTCAAGGTGTGCATTGGAGTTTCCTCTAGTAACAAGGTTAAACAAAAGCTGGCAACCAAACCAAAAGAGCAGTAAAACAAACAATTACCATCGAATCTTTACCATATTGTCATGAACAATGTCCGGAGCACAGGACTCAGGCACTGCTTTCACTGTGGGATGCCCAAATTGTGGGCACAACTGGCTGGAGAGACCTCAGTCGCTGAGGGGAGAAGGTGGGGGTCCTGAGATGGGCTTCCAGTCCTATCCAGGTTACGGCACAACACAAAGACAGAAAACAAACAACTAAGGGACTTGGTCTTAGTCAGCTGCTGAAACAGGAACAGAACCCCAGATCCAAAGATCAGGGAGTCTCACAGCTTGGTTTTGCCTTAGACTTTATAGAGAGGAACAGAGAAGTTATAGGTGGTGTGCTTTTACAGGTGACAGGTGGTTTTTAACCAACCAGTACATGTTTATATCTATGTGTAGATAGTTTTGAGGATAAATAGTTCAGCTAATCATTTATAAGATAAACAATGGGAACTTAAAGGGTCTATATCTGGCCTTGCCATGGACAGCAAGGGGGTCATACTGTTATCTAAATTGTGTGGGGAAAGATAACTTAGACTGTTAGCTAAGTTATGTGGGGAAAGGTGGTTCTTTGCTGTAACCCGTTTTCATAAAACACCGTCAGGGATTTCTTAACTGGTGCTATTTTCCAGGAGCAGAGAACTGGGGAAAATTCCAACACTGTCAACCCTTTTATATTTATTGTTTAATATTTACAAGTGGTTTGTCAATCATTGTTCTCATCTTATACTATTTTTCGCATTTCCTTCTCTTTTGATTTTCTTCAGAGAAACTATGTTTTGTTTTCTGGTGTTTCACATAGGTTATGTGGAAGTTATAAATGTTTTGTAAACTAGCCATAGTTGTCTTTCAGTATATTAAATACAAATGTATATCTATATATCGCTAATGATTAAAGACAATGTAAAGTTATCCTTTTCAAAATAATGTACTTAGCCTAATTTCTTCTGCTAATACCTTCCTTATTTGTAAGTCTAAGTTAACACAGGTCTAGTCAATTACAGACCTAGATTATGAGAATTTTATTAATTTGAATTCTAAAATTTTACATACCATATGAAATCTTCAAACTTATTTTTCCATTCAGTTTATAATCAATAACTAAATATTATTTTGCACATAACTATACAGTAATTTTAATATGTACTTTTAGTACTTATTGTCAGTCATTTTATACCATTTACTTCTTTTACCTCCCCCACCCAATGCCAGACTGTTCACTGCTACATTAATAGTTGTGATGTGTTCTGCATTCTAGTGAATGACAGAAGAATAGTGATTAGTATGGCTAGAGAACTTCAGGAAAATTCATTGTTCTTATGGTGTCTGGCAGTGACATGGGACCATTCCAGTTCTCACACTCCATAGCAAGAAGCAAAACTGTACAATGCATATGTATATATTTTCACCTTATACTGCATATTGATTGCTCAGTCTTCCCCACTGTCAGCCTCCTCTCTCCAACTACCAGCCTTCACCAAACAACATACATCTCATTTCAGACATGATTAACATCATCAGAAAGGACTAATGGAGAGCACCTACAGTTTCAAAAACTTTCAAATCCAAATAAAAAATAATTGTTTTCATGGAGGGCAGTTTTTAGAGGTCTGGTCCATTGATGTCCTGGCCCTTAACACCTATCAACCAAATAGTGTCTCAAAGCCCCTATATGAATTCAAGGATCCTGATGATTTGAAACCATAGTTAATATATGATGCATACAAAGAAAAATTTCTTATAAGCATTCAAAGTAAAAATGGAAATTCACATGGTTGAGAGCCTAGTTTAGTACTCAGATAAGGAAATTCAATGCCTTATTAAATCTATGTATCTATCTATCTATCTATCTATCTATCTATCTATCTATCTATCTATCTGTCTATCATCATTTATTTTGAGCTTATTGATGAACTACCATCATAGGAAAGGGGAAACCATACCAGCAAGAGGAAACCATGAAAATACTAATCAGGGAGAACCAGGAAAAGGTCTAAGAGCCAAAGCAGGTTAACTGCGTGTCACTGTCCTTTAAACACGGAGAGATAGTTCACATTAATTCACGTTCTCAATCCATTGTTTTGAGCCTACTCTGTCACAACAGTTTTCCCACTCAAATACTTTATTTTTGACATTTATCAGTTATATTAACTAGTTAGATTAGGCAATAATCTTCTTACAAAGGAGAGAGTATCTCAAGAGTCCTTGAGTAACTGAGCATTTTTCTCTGAGTTTCTTACATATGAATGATAACTTGTTCAGGCAGGGACCTCTTAGATCCTAAACTTTACCCCTCAAAATTCCTGTGTCTTTTTTGTGTTTCACGTCAAGAAATAGACTTCTGAAACCGGTCTTTTTTTTTTCTTTGTAGCTAACCTATTTTTTTTTCTTTATAAATGCCTTCAGGATTTTTTTTTCTACTTGTTGAAATTCAAACATTTTTCAGCCCTAGGATATATCTACAGAGAACTGCTTTTAATTTTACTTTTCCACTGGAATGCACAAAACCCTTTCAAATGTTAGACTCAGATTTTTCTTCATTTCCATAATGAAGTCAAGTGAAGTAGACATAAAGTTCTAGAAGTGTACCTCTAGAAGTGGACAGACCAGATTTGCAGGGTCTGCCACCTACTGACTCTGATGAGTTATTTAAAATTCTGTGCAAACTTCTTCTCATCAGTTATTAAATAGAGGTAAGAATATATTTAATCAGATTTTCCTGGAGATTAAATGAGATAATGGTAGATACTTAGGGCTTTGGTTTGAATGTTTGTGTTTCCTCCAAAAGTCATGTTGAAACTTAATGTCCAATGTAACAGTATTAAGAAGTGGGGTCTTCAGGAGGAAATTAGGAGACCAGGGCTCTGTTGTCATGGATGGGATTAGTGATTTGATTTACAAAAGAGTTTGAGGGGGTGAGTTTAGCCCCATTTTATGTCTTCTGCCATGTGAGGACACGGTGTTCATCACTTTTGCCCTTCCAGCTCTTCCACCATGTGGGGAAGTTGCCACAAGGACGCCATTGATAGAATGGCCCCACCAAACACCAAACCTGCCAGTGCCTTGATCTTAAACTTCCTAAGCTTTAGAAATATGCAAAGCAAATTTTAGTTTTTTATAAATTACGCAGTCTCAGGTATATTTTTTAGAGCAGCAGGAATGGACTATGACACTTAGTAAATGGTAAATAATTTATATATGTTAGTTATTTGTAATTATTGCTTTATTTCTATATTCATGGTTTCTTCCGCTGAAAACTGGTAAGTCTTTGATAGAATTTCTATAATCTTCCTGTTAGATTGAATGCCTGTTACCTTTTAAAAATTATTTATCTATTATTTTCCTCTTTAAAAAAATTTTCCCGTGCGTTATGAGTAAAAATATTAAATGTATTATCTAAGTGGTCATTTTATCTATCTCAAACTTTCTTAGCCTCCAAAGATTTTAATGTTTATTTTGTATTTTAGGTTTTCTCTCTTCTGTTTCTTCCTCCCTTCCTCCTTTCCCACCCTCCTGTCAATTCCCATTGTATCTCTGTTTTTGATTCAAGGTGCTCTTTCTTTGTAGCTCCCTAGTGGTATTAACAGAGACTTTTTCTAAAGATATGTACATCTGCAAAATCATCAAGGCATCATCCCCTTTTCTATAGCTTCTATTAATAGGCTTGTTGTTGCTTCTGTTTTTATGTTTGAGTTCAGAAGATCTGTCCGGTTCAAAACTAGTTCATATACATAATTACCACCATCCACATGGGTGCTAGTAAGTCTCCTTCCAGATTTCAGTAAGAGGGTCAGGTTGATATAAAAAATCCTTACTCGTCGGTCAATTTGCAAATTATGTTCAAAGTTCTTTGATGATGTTTTATGGGCCTGAAATTAGGTCTCATCTTCTGTCCCTTTGGATTTTTTGATTGAACTATAGAGTCAGGTGCAGTTTGAAGTTCTTCTTTTAACACTATAGTTCATGAACACCCTCACTCTCAGCATGGTAAGCCTTGTCTTAGCACTTTTCTCAGTGCTTTCCTAAGATGTGTAAGCACTCCAGGGAGTGAGGAAGCACTGCACATGCCTATACCCTGCAGTGACGCAGGCTGGCAGAGTCTCCCAATACAAGTGAGAAAGAGCTGTTGACAAAGGCTGGGGACAGAATTTTCACTCTGCCTGGATAAAATTGTAACTTTTCTGCACTTGACGGAAAGCTGCTTTTTTTTTCCCCCTCATGATTTTTGCATCTAGTTCTCAGTCTGGCAAAGTCAGATGGGTTGTCATAGTCTTTTCTTCTCTTTTCTTTTTTTGGCAACTGTTCTGGTTTGTTAAGACTGTAGTTGAATGTAGTATGTTAAGAGTACATAATCCTTTCCTGTTTTGTTTTTGGTTACCTATTCTCCTTCATATGACTGCGGTTGCATATGACATGTGGTTCATAGATAGACTTTTAATACTTTTAAATCCGTCTCCACTAACAATGGCATTTATTTAAAATCTGATTGAAAATTTACCTACGTTCTTTTTTTTCTTTAATTAGTTACAACAGCACAAACCATTTTTTCTCCCCTCCCTCATTGTGTGCATGTGCGTGTGTGTATGTGTGTGTGTGTGTGTGTGTAAGAGGAAACTTTGTAAGAAGCATATCAAACCCCTATAGTTTGTCAGATCATTAATCCAAAAGTTTGCCTCCTTCAACATTCCAGACTAAGGCAACTTGATATTCTACAAGGAGATATTCCTAGGACTGCAATTAAATTTGCCAGGGGACATTTCTAGCATAGTCTCCCAGACCATAGTCACAGTAGAGATGGTCAAATATCCAACAATACCAATTCTCATCTTTTTATTTTCAGTAATTCAACATTCCTTTCTTATTTCCTGATCAGGATTTGGCTGAGAATGTGGCTGTCCACCAAAGATTTTATTTCCCAGACTCCATTGCACCTTGCTGAGGAGATGTGAATAAGTTAGGGCAAGAAGGGGTGTGAGTGAAAACGATGGAGGTAACTTCCTAGTTTTATGGACGTAAATGCTTGTTCTGGTATACCTTTTCCTACCCTATGTTATTGGAGCCCAATCATGGGGGCTTCCAGCTTCAGCCGCACAGGTGTGTCTGACACCCTGGGCAATGGCAGAGACAGAAGGGTATGGGCCCCTGCCACTGTAGCCTTCTCAGCCATGAACTCTTAATAAAAGAGAAATATTTTCCAATCTCATTTAAACCTCAGCATTTTGAAGTATTTTCATTGTAGCAGATTTTCCTGTACAGTAACTAATACAAAACACATTTAAAAAGGGTAGATGCATTTTCCTCCCAAATATGAAGAAAAAATGGCCATAAACAATTTGTAAACTTCTACATACTGCTTTGATAAGATCAGGCTCATGAGCACTGAAATGTTTTCACAGTAAAGACAGTGATTTCTTGGAGTACTGTTGCTTTCAAGGCTTTTACATGTGGGGTGGTTAAAATGGATGTGTCTGTGGTCTTTGGTGGGGGTGGGAAATGGAACCCTATCTGCTCTTATTTAGTGGGATAAAATGATTGATGAGAAATCACAAATGGAAACCCACATTCTGCCAGAAGATCTCACAACAGCATGATATTACCTTTCAGGAAAACTATAAAGGGTTTATAAAAGCAAGACAGAGATAGTAGCCTTTTTTCAATGGCATCTTCCATTCCCTCACAGAGCTACCATCCCTAGAGGGATATTTTAAAAGCTGAATCCTTAGCCTTTTGTAATAACACAAGCACAACTTTTTAAGACTGACCTGACATCCTGCAACTCCTTTTTTTTCCCTCCAGTGGAGATGTGAATCAGTGGCAGCTTCATAGCTTTTTATTGGATGTCTTTTGAGCATGGACTACATCAGTTTCCTACGGAGCTTGACAAAGGAGAAATTTTGGCAATGAGAAGAGCCTCTGGCATGTTAGAAACAGAAAGCAACATATATGCTTCAGAAATAGCAAATGGCTCGCCTGCCAAACCAATCCTGTGGTGCACAGGGTTCTGTATTACAAGCCTGCCTGCCTCTAAAGTCAAAGCAGAGGGGAAAGCAGTGGAGTTCTTCTGGCTTAGAGCTGTTTCTCTTAAATCTGTGCTAAAAGAAAAACCCATGACCTTCATCTCTCAGCAAAAACCTCATGCCTTGCTGATTCTTATTTTAATGCAGATTTCTATGTCCTTGTATATAAAGCAATTCTTTGAAGGCTTTAAGAAACGAGGAATTGCAGTGGAATGCACATATGAATTATTATTTACTTGGAATCATAAGCATGAATAGTATGCAGAAACAGAATTGAATTTTAAGAATAACAACTGAGAACTGTGTGGCATGTACTGTGCTAAGCATTTGACATGTCATTAATCTTAATACTCCCAGAGGATATACAATGTTATCTCCATTTTACAAATGAGAAAACTAAAAATAACACTCCCAAGGGAATACAGCTAGTAAGTGGCAGATATGGGTTGCTAATTCAGGTTAACCTAGTTACCAAATCTGTTATTGTCACTATATTTTGTTGTACAGACCTTAATTACTACACAAAGCAACATAAACTATTTCGTGTCTATGTACTAACTACAGATAAGTGTTACCAAAAAGAAGTAAGAGTTAACTTTATTCTTTATGAAAGAAATATGACCATGAACTGTATAATTACAGACATTTTCTCAAATTTTGAAGCCTTACCTAAATTTTGAACTGAAGTCCTCATGTCAACCTTAAAAGCTTGTGGCAGGCAATGAAACATTTATAAAATGTGACAATAAATACTATTCTTGGTAATAATGTCTAAGTCATTTGATATTTTGCATTTGTTTTTTTCTTAAACTCCCCAGAATTCCAAAAGTCAAAAAGCACCATTATGACAAACACAGACACACACACACACACACACACACGCTAAAATAACACCTTTCAAGGACTTTGTTTTGGCTTCTCAAGAGAAAAAAGAGTTCTGTAGCTTAAGAACACAATGCTGACTGAACAAAAAACAAAACAAATCAAAACCAAGAAACAACAACAACAGAAAGATGAGTACCATTTGTTTTTGTAAGGAAAATGCAAGGGACAGAACCTTGGAACCCTTTTGCATAACTTGTTTCTCCTGATTTTCCTAGCAACAGAGTGAATGCAGCTACAACTACCAAGCCAAAACTTGTGGTTTCTTTGAGTCAAAGCCCAGCTCTCAGCAAACTGATTTTGGTTTCAACTAATTGCCTGACGTTGGAGGCACAAAAAGGTAAATTAAGCCTTTTGTGCCCTGGATATTGAGTTTGATTCTATACACGAAAATAATCTGTTTCATTCAACCTTTCTGGACATAATGGCTTCACTATTCAAAATATGATATTTCTGCTGTTTTTGGCACCCCTCCCAATCTGTCGAAAGTCTTCTGGTATCTCCCACCAAATATTTCATTTTGCATCATAGTCACCTAGTCTTTTTCCCTTGGTCATTGAATAATTTGAGGCAGGCCTCCTGGGAAGCTATGCCCAGAGTACTCACATTTCTCTCTCTCTCTCCCATTAAAACTTACCTCTTCTGAGTGATAAGCGATGTCAGTCCTCGCTCTTCACAAGTGTCATTACATTAGTTTGTAAAATCTCACTGTGGTCATCTATTTAACTACAGAAACACTTGTCTGAATGTAAAAAGAATATCAAGCATGGAGTAAGAACCACTGCAATTCAGCAAAATGCTATCATTTTATTTAATGGCTTTTTAAGGTTAAATCATGTAATTTACCATTTTATTACGACCGCTTCATATTCATTCACTCATCCATCTATCCATGTACCCATTCATTCATCATCCATCCACTTATCTTTCCATTCATCCAACCATCCTCCATTAATATTAATTTGCTCATTGAAAAAATTAGTATTGAGCTTCCAGCTTAGTTTTTTAGGTGCTAGAGCTACAGCAGTAAAAATGTAAAACAAAATGGTTCTGCCCTCAGAGTACTTGCATTTTAATGCATAAACAATTAATAAAAACAAGCAAAGGAAAATGTAACATGGCATATAATAATAAGCCCTATAAAAAGGATAAACCTGAGCAGTGGGGAAAATGGGGAGATGTTGGTCAAAGGGTAAAAAGTTTTATTTTTGAAAGATGAATAATTTCTGGACATTTAATATGCAGCATGGTGACTATAGTGAATAATACTGTATTATACATACTTGAAATTTGCTAAGAGAGTAGACCTTAAGTATTTTCACTACAAAAAAGCAAAACATCACATTGCACACATTAAAAACACACAATTTTTATTTGTCAAGTATACTCCATTAAATCTGGAGCGAAAAGGAAGGCTAAAACAAATTAAGAAGCAAAAGCAAAGGAAATGCTGAAGATAAATGGACCTATTTTTTGTTGTTGTTCTTTTAAGATTGGTTAACGAAAAGGTTTTTTTGTTTGTTGTTGTTTGTTTGTTTGTTTGTTTTGAGACGGAGTCTCACTCTGTCACCCAGGCTGGAGTGCAGCAGCAGATCTCGGCTCACTGCAAACTCCGCCTCCCATGTTCAAGGGATTCTCAGGCCTTGGCCTCCCAAATAGCTGGGAATATAGGCGCCCACCACTACGCCTGGCTAATTTTTGTATTTTTAGTAAAGATGGGGTTTCGCCATGTTGACAAGGCTGGTCTCAAACTCCTGACCTCAGGTGATCCACCCACCTCAGCCTCCCAAAGTCCTGAGATTACAGGCATAAGCCACTGCACCAGGCCAGAAAAGTTTTTTAATAAGGTGATACCTGAACAGATCAGTGAAAAGGGTAGAGAAGCTAGCCATAAGAATAACTATCTGAAGGAACACTTATAATTAGAGAAGAGAAAATTCAAAGGTCCTGAGGTAAACACAGATGCGCGGCATGTCTAAAGAATGTTAAGGAGCGCAGTCTGATGTGTGATTGGAATGAGGTAAATAAGGAGAAAAATGATAAGAGATGAAATCGTGGAGTTATCGATGGGCCATATAAAGTAAGGTTTTGTAGGTCATGATAAATATTCTGTTATCTGTTATGATTTATCAATAAATTACCTAAAATAATTTATCATTATCTTCTCTGGTTCCGTAAGCTGAGTCAACTGAGAGTGAGGCTCTTGCTTGTAGTTTCTTAGGATGTAAGTCAGATTTCAGCTGGGTCTGCAGTCATATGAGGATTCAATGGGCTTTATGTCCATGTCACTTGTCTGAGTTGGTGTTGGTTATCTGTTAGATGCTTATTTAGGGCTGTCAGACAAAGAGCCCATGTGTGGCTTATTTATGTGTCTTGAGCTTATTATAAAAGTGGGCCTGGGTGTTTAAGAGAGAGCGTCCCAAGAATAAACTTCAAAATTGAGCATCCCAAGAAGTAAGAAGGGGAAGTTGTCAATTTAGTTAAGGCTGTGTCTAAAACTGACACAGCAACATTTCTGCCATATTCTATTTCTCAAAGCAGTCACAAAGCCCCTCAGAAGCAAAGGAATGTAGAGATAAACTCAATCTCTTAATGGAGAAGAGGCAAGATCGTATTACTGAAGAGCATGTGAAATGGTAAGTGTTGTTGCAGACACATTTTGGAAATGTAAGTTGCCACAGTACAAATATTGGATTCCATTAGGAATATATTATAAAGGTACTAGAGGGTTTTGAGAAGAGAAAATATATCATATTGTATGACTTAGAGTCTTTTTGTTGAGAAAGAATTTAGTGGTGGAAATGCAAAAAAATGAGATTACTTAAGAAGCTATCGGCCAGGTGCAGTGGCTCATGCCTGTAATCTCAGCACTTCGGGAGGTCGAGGCGGGCAGATCATGAGGTCAAGCGATTGAGATCATCCTGGCCAACATGGTGAAACCCCGCCTCTACTAAAAATACAAAAATTAGGTGGGTGTGGTGGCACGCACCTATAGTCCCAGCTACTCAGGAGGCTGAGGCAGGAGAATCACTTGAACCCAGGAGACAGAAGTTGCAGTGAGCCGAGATCTGCCACTGTACTCCACCCTGGCGACAGAGTGAAACTCCATCTCAAAAAAAAAAAAAAAAAAAAAAAAAAAAGCTATCAAAATAATCAAAGTGTAAGAAATTAATTTAATGGCTTTGGCTAGGGTATTGGAAGTGAAGATGGCAAAATTAGATTGGATTGTGCATTTACTAACAATGAGATTTGCTGATGAATTCGATGCAGGTTGTGAGAAAAAGAGATTAGTCTACTAACAACATTGGCTTAGCAACTTGGAAAATAAAGCTCCCAGTTACTCAGGTGGAAAAAGTGTAGGAAGACCAAATGTGGAGGTTTCCAAATCAAGAATTGAATTGGACATGTTAAATTGTAAATGCATATTGGAAGTTAAAATGGAGCTAATTTCAGGAGTTCAAGGGTTAGGTTCAAGACAGAGACATGAATTTGGAAAAATCGGGATCTAGATGATTTTTAAACCATGATAGTTGAGGAGTGCTCATATAGTAAGCACACAAAAAGAAGAAAAGAGGGCACTGGATGCATGTCTGGGTTACTCAATGTTCGAAGCTTGGGGAAATGAAGAAAAGGATGTGCATAGCCATGAGTGTCACTCTAGTGTAACAACCTCCTAAGCACTCTTACTGACAATATTACTGATGACCCCACTGCAACCTCAAGCTTTCTTTATCCATTTGCCTGTCAAGCCAGAATTATCTTCATCAAGTGCAGCTATAGTCCAGTCATGTTACCTTTCTTCTTAAAACCATTTGTCAGTTATTTAGCTAATGCTCAAAGACCTTACTTAGACCTCATGACCTGTAAGCCCCTGAAGGAGGGCTCATCTGCAAATGTTCTTCTTGTTACTACCTGTACTATCTGCATTGTGTTCTGCCTGGAATGTTTTCCCCAATCTCAGGGTATTAGGCCTGCCCATCCTCCTGTCTAGAATTTCATTCCACTTCATATCTTCACCAGTTTAATTCCTCATCACACATCTCTTCCCCATTTGCATGCCATATGCCCTGATACTTCATCAGATTCCTTTGCTTTCGCCCTTATATCTTCCTATCTGTTACTTCAAATAAACTGAAATTTCAAATTACTTTATTCTGTATTTATTGGACAAATATCTGTCATGATCATTAAACTTCAATAAAAAAGGCTTCCTGTTTCTTTAAGTGACTACTCATTGTCTGAGGTGCTGATACCATCTCTGGCACAGAGAAATCACTAGTTGTTACATAAATAAATTAATTAACTTTTGTGTAAAATTAATGTCTAAAATGGGTGCTGGGAGATAACAACTTACATGGGAATTTGAATATAGATTTAAGAGAAAGATAAATATATATGAGATAATGTAATTCAGTTAATTACCCTTAAGTTGTAATGCTACCCCCATCTGTGGAGCTTTCTAATATATTAGCATGACATTAGAAGGAATAAAAGAAATCTCAGACAAATTCTCCTTCATGTTCCTCTTCATTGGCTACTAGTTAATCCACTTACTCATAAAACTGTGTTTGGTGGACAACAGTGTTAGCAAGTTAGGGTTTCCAGGCACTAGGGTCCCTGGGTCCATTTTGAAGGGCCCATAAGCCTTTTTTTAAAATTTGTGTAGAGTTCATGTTTTTCATCAAAAGACAAACCCTCTTGGTTTTCCAATGCATTATCCTGAATTCTTTTCATCTTGCTACAGTTTCCATTTTTAAGACTTCCCTACCTTCCTCTTGTTCCTCATCTGCATGAGTTGCAAGCATTTTGCCAATGCCTCTGGCAAGTGGAGTCTTTTTCCTAAACCATTTCCACATGTGGCAATATCTTCTCCTAGGGCTGTTAAGCTT
Source organism: Rhinopithecus roxellana (assembly GCF_007565055.1). Classification (NCBI taxonomy): domain Eukaryota; kingdom Metazoa; phylum Chordata; class Mammalia; order Primates; family Cercopithecidae; genus Rhinopithecus; species Rhinopithecus roxellana. The sequence continues at coordinate 63,976,338 of NC_044564.1, read as the reverse complement.
TTTTATCCTTGCAGTTTGAGACAGAGATAACTTACAGCATAGAGTCTCTGGGTATTGAAAACATGATGGATGTCTTGTTTGTCTTGATTGTACCTTGCCTCTATTTCAGACATGCACCAAATAGTCTGCCTTATTGATGACTGTGACTCAAGTCACTAACACTCAGTAGTGACAGCTCAGTTGCAAACTGATCGCCAGCCTTCCCTTTTGCGCCATTCTTCCCTCACTTAATTCCTAAATAGCTATTTCTTATATTTTATTGAATTTGTTTCTGTTCAGTCCTTAAATATTTTCTAAAGACCCTTCAATCAATTTAAATCACAATGTTCTTTACCTTATAGTGTTGGTTTTTTGTCCTTGTTATTTATTAAGACACTTACTGAATCATAATTATTTACTTCATAAATATTATTTGTATTTTTCCAATTGCTTATATGTGAGATAAGAATTAATATCTTCATTTCAGCTTTCAACAAACTGTACTTTCAAGCAAAATTCATATTCACTTTTACAATGCCCAAAAGATTCTCAAGAACATGACAATCTAGAAATAAAAATGTATAAGATGATACATCTAATTTGCAAAAATATATATGGTGATTTTCAGCATTAGTTTTATAAATATAAATAAGAATAGAAATTGTAGAAACCTCTTTTGGTGTTTAAAATCCATAGCAAAGATAGAGATACATAAATGGGGTATTTAACTAGAGTGTAGAGTTCTCGATCTCTAACATATTTGAAGACTCAGCTCTGTGAAATATTATTTGTGATATCACATTTTCTCACAAGTAAATATCATTATAAATTTTAGGAATAACTTGTGAGTTGAAACTAAGTCTTTTAATTTAACACTATTACAGTAAGTTAAGGGGTTGGGAGGGAATATTTCTAAAGAAATAATTTGCAGTGATGTGTAATCTAAAAAACAGGAATTCTGAATTGCACATTAAATGATATCAGAACATTATTTTGGAAAGTTACTCTAAAAATGACAAGAATTGAGTTCTGTTATGATTTTTCTAGAGAGTTTCTGTGTAGATATCTTTAAGCAGTATTTGCATAATGGTGAGTGCTGATGGTAGAGTAACAAGATATTTTATTTACTTATAGTAGAAAGCAGTATATTGCAAAAGAAAATAGTTCTGTCATAATAACTTGTGACTCTGGGATTATGACCAGGACAAGGCTGGTTTTGTGATAGCAAATGCTGTATTTCTCTGTGGGCAGAATAGGTTTACATGCAAAGAAGTACTGATATAGAATATTTTATTTCTTTCAATTGAATTTTTTTATTTTTATACACAATATAATTAACAAGTGAGAATCTGCCCACATTACACCAGCAGAAGAACAGAATAATAGGATTTAAAAGTATTTCAACACCTGACTTTTCAGTTAATAAAGACATCCAAATGGTAAAATTCTGTTTCAGCCAATTAATTTGCATAAGTTAAATTAACAGATCTTAAAAAAGGCATCTCTACTTCCAACACACACCATGCTGGTGGGTGTCAATTGCACAGCTGAGAAGAGCAACAGTTTTGGGTCACGAATTTTAAATGTGATAATTCAGTTCAAGAAACCATGTCCCTAATAACCAGCTCTCAGTAATTTTAAAAATAGTTGTTTCGTTTGTTCAAGTTTTTATTTGAACCACTGATTTCCCTCTCCCTTTCTCCATCCCTAGCCAGTCATTTTTGAAAATTATGGGTATTAGTACATTGTCTAGAATGTACCAGTAAAATATAGCATTGGTACACTGATGTGTTTATTTTTGTTATACAAGATTTAAAGATGCTTTTTTAGAACTCTGAAGCATAAGCCAATGACATAATTAAATGGAAAACATGTGTTATTTCTTCTGTTTTTATTAGCTAGCTGTATAGGCAATTGATTTCCAAGTGATTGGTTATTTTGCACCATAGTCAATTTTTACTTGTGATATATTCTGGCAATAGAATTTTTTCTACTGCTGTGGAGAAATTTTGTATCTTCAAATGCATAGAAGAGTCACCTTTAGCATCTTTGTGATTGGAAGTTACTATTAGTTGTTAATCTTTTTGTTGAGCAAAGCTCCTTTTTGTTCCCATTGGCTTGCTCAGAGTCATACTGGTTAAGGCCTTGCATCCAAATAAAGTTCTTTGCATGATGAATAATCATCCCAGAAGTTTTAAAGTTGTTCACATTTTAATTAAAGAGACCACTCAGATTTTTTTTTTTTTTCCTAATTCATTAAAGGTAGGCAGTAACATGAATCTAAAGTTTAGCGTATTTACGAGGTTCAAAATTTCCATGCTTGGAAGCATGGGAAATCTCAAAACCAGAAGAAATTAACATCGATTGTTGCCCCTTGATTGCCATTTGATTTGGTTCATTTTCTTTGCCTTTGCCTTTTTCCATAAACTAAGGGAATAGCAAGGCTACTCTTGTGATTAGGATAAATATCAACCCCCTACTTAGAACCCCATTAGTCAGTGTACTCAAGGGAAAGTTATAATTTGTTAGCAACACTTTCAAGGCCATGATTTCCTTTTAATCCTTACCTCTCATCACTTTCCTGATTTCTCACTAACTCCCTCAAAGTATTTTCCTTTCCAGGATCCTGATGTGGGCCATATTCCAGCTACTTGATATTCTTTCTCTCTTACCTGAGCTATCTGTCTTCCCCAGTTCTTCTTCTTTTCTTATATCTGCCTCCATTTCTCAACAGTAACTACCTCTGAGAAGCCTACCCCGACCTTCAGATACTAGGTTGGATCTCCTTACATGGACTCTCACCACATTTGTTACTCCGATTCTCTCTCCTCAACCCTACTTCAGCAGCCAGAGCATAACTCTGTTATGGTTGGCTGTGTGTAATCCAGGTTTCAGTGACATTTCCAATTTCTGGTTAAATATAAGTGATTTAATAAGTTTCTGATTAGTTAAAAGGTTGATTTGCAAACATTCTAGAAAGCATAATGCATTATTTTCTTCCTCCATTTGATTATCAGTTACCAATTCCTTAACACCTTATAATCTGGTTTTCTTCTGGTTTCTTCTGGATGTCGTCTTTGGACATAATCTATTAACAGAGTCATTCTGATTGTCAATCCAGTCTTCTCTTCTTTGTCCCACCCTCTTTTACCTCCTTGTAATGTATAGCACAACTGGTCATTTCATTCTTTTTAAAAATATTGCTTCCCCTCAATTTATAATAAATATTTAACTCTATTTGATTTCTCTCCAAATTTCCATAGACAATGATTAGATGTTCTCCAAGTTTTCATTGGGTGAGATTTTCTTTGTTGGCCTTCCTTTAGAAATCAGTCAGGTTCACAGCCTCAACTCTCACTTCTGTGCCCAGGATGCTTAAATTATTCTTTTTAGTCTAGCTTCTTTCTGGGGGATTTAGTCTGTATTTTCTGTATTTGTAATGACTCTCTGAATATTTCCACTTAAATGTTCTGCTACTTTAAACCCAACAAATTTGTGAAACACTCTCCTAGACCCCATTACATACTCAAAGTCTATATTCTTTGATAACTCTCAAAACTGCCTGAAGTTGAAAGCTTTCATTCATCAATGGCGAATTCTGTCTTCCCTCTTAATGTCTATGTTCCTAAATCCTAATGAGTCCATTTCCTCAGGATTTCTTATGTGCATATTTTCTTTTCTTCCTGCTAATACCACTATAGTTATGACATAGGTTGGGTATATCTTGTTCACATTCTTAAAAAAGAAAAAAAATCATTTAAGTGACATTTCTGTCTCAATTTTTTCACCATTACTGTAATAAAATTTTAACCCTTCTCAGAATGTTTAAGTGACTTTCCATTTTGACAACAGCATAAAGTTAAAACATCTAAACCTTATACTCCAAATTCTAAACAATGTTGTCCCAAGCAACCTGCTGTGATTCACCTCTCATCACTGCCTTTCTCAAAGTCATTAAGCTAGCCTAATTCATTTATTCAACTCCTGTCTCAGTATCTTTATCCTTTGAGATAAAGGCAGAAAAGTTTATACCATTCACTGAAGCTGATAATGTGTTCACTGTACTCTTGGCCTATCTATTTCTATTGACTAAGTTTAGCAACCTTCTTTTATGCAACTTTCTGAGCTTATTTTCATATTAAACACACTCATATATTATGATTTGAGGCAATAATTTATTATTTTTCCTTTTGCTTTATCCTCTGGAAACCTAGTTCACCATATATATGAATGCTTCATAATTACTAGTTGATTGCATTTTGCATTTAATTTGATTAACATTTTTAACTGGAAAATTATGTTTGGTTGGAAATTTGGAATCTTTATTTAGTAAATGAAGACAAGAAACTAAATCATAATCATTACCACATAGGATTTAAGAGAAAAAAATACATATTAAATGCTTTTGTGAATAATAATATCAGAAGATGTGTTAAATTAGCTCTTTCTAAAATATTTTTACTTTGTTTATTTGGCATTTAATAAAATACTCAGAGAAATATCACAATTTTCTTGAATACCTTCTTTCTATCCTAGTTGTTTAGGTCAGTTTTTGAAAGGCAAGTTGCTTTATCATTTTATCTTTGAGATGATCTTGTTAGCTGGAAATCCTTGAAGATTTGAGTGAAGAATCTATTATGTTAATTAATTTTATCTAAGGCACCTCCTAATTACAACATTTTGCTTAATATAGATACCTGCATTTATATATAAACAATGAAAGTTTATTATCCATTATTATATCTTTTTGTATGTTCTTGATTATTGTATTATAATCAGAATTGCTGTTGATTGTATACACTGTTCATATCTCTTTAAACAGTAAGGTTTCCTTTAAAAAAGGAAAAGTAAAACATATTTTATTTATAATTGCCAAGGCTTTCCTGTTAATTATCTCTGATTTTCTTAACAACATTGTGAGACAAGAAGTACTATTATTACCCCTATATTAAGGAAAGAAATGTCATTTGGGGAGATCCTGTGATTTGCCTAAGATGAGAAAGTCATTAAATAGCAGACATATTAGTACATAAATATCCATGAATCACTCATCAAACTCTCCTTGCCTCTGTAACTTGGCTCACTTTAGAATTTAGAGACAAATTACAAAATGTTGCACATTTGTGTGTGTGTGTGTGTGTAAATTATATACTCCTTTTCCTATACTAATTTTGGGTTAGAAATTTCTTATGTAATATTTTACTCTTTCTTGACATTGTCAGCCTCTAGAGCTGAGAACTCTAGAGCCCTATTCTTACCACATGCTATACTGAAACCAACTGACATAATGTACCAGGCAGAATTTGCTTGAATAAGTAAGGTATTCATCATTGGAAAGATTTTAAAGGCAAATTATAGAATGTTGAACATTTTTGTTACATAAATAATATGCACATTTTCCTTATAAGAATTTGGGGTAAGGAATTTCTTATATAATTAAAAAGTCTATAATTTGACAAGTTGCTTTTTGAGACATACATATATAATTTATATACATTATTCCTTGGTATTCATAGTTGCTATACAGTATTGTTTAGGAAATAAAGAGAAAAAAGTCTATACATGTTCAGTACTGGCTTTGTTTATTTTTTCCCTGTATTTTCTATCCATGGTTAGTTGAATCCAGAGATAGAGAAACCACAGATACAGAGGGCCTAGAATATACAAAATCTACTCAAAACGAATCTAGGTTGACAATTTTTGTGCAAGATATTTGACTTTTACACAAAGTGATCTGAGAAATCATGTGAGGATTTGGAACAGGGGAGTGACAAAATCTGATATCTTTTAACAGGATCGTTTTGGCTGTTATGTTTAGAATAAATCCAATGGGGCAAGGACACGGAGACTCCAGGTAAGAAATGGTGTTAGTTTGGACAAGGATGACAGCAGTGATAGAGGTGAGAAACGGTGAGATTCTAGATGTTTGGAAGGAAGAGCTAACAGGGTTTTCTGATAAACATGGTAAGTGTTGTGGGAGAGTGGAGGAGGCCAGAACCTAATTCCTACCTCACCAGAATACTGTGAAAATGCTTAACAGGCAGCCAGCACACAGTAAGTTCTGAAATGGTATTTGACAATGTATGTCCTCTGGTAGAGATAAGCAAACTGAGATGCAAAGCTGTTAAATCACTCACCTAACATGACCTTGATAGGTAGTTAATGTTATTGCTCTAATGCAAATCCAACTGTAGATAAACTGTGCTAAAGGTCAAAGGCTAAAGGTCTACATCCTTGTCATTTTTTTCTCATTCTACAATGTCCTTTTGATTTGAATAAATATAAAATGCAGTGGAAATGTCAGTAGAATCAGAAATACGTTTTTTCCTAAACATTTAAGTCACTTGTAACAGCCAGGTATAATTTTGTATTAACTGCAGGAAGTCTAATAATCAGGTTTCTTAAACAAGCATTTTTATACAATTGCCTCTCTTGAATAGATATTTTCCCATTAATGTTGCACATAGGTGAAATTCTGAGCCACACTTAAAGTCTCATTAATAGAGAACAAAATAACATAGCCTTGGGAAATTTATTTCATGGCCTTTAGACTGCTTCTTTCAAAATCATTGTACTTTATAAATGGTTGCAGAGTTCTTCAGGAACCATTTGATTACTGAGAATACTTATGGGGGCTAGGAGATATTGCAGGAAAAAACAAAAAAGCAGCAACACCAAAATAGCTCTATAACATACACCTTAATAATTAATTTTAACTATACTTTTCTCTGACCCCTTCTACCTTCTTTGATCACTGTACTATGAGTTGGTTTTTGCTTAGATAAAACAATGTTCTGATTCATATAATTTTTATGGTAATGCCTGAGATATTTCACTTCCTCTCCATCTTGTTTAGCTTCTGTAGAGAAAGAAGCCAATGGAAAAATGAAGAATGCTTTATGGTCGGGCGCGGTGGCTCATGTCTGTAATCCCAGCACTTTGGGAGGCGAACGAGGGCAGTTCATGAGGTCAGGAGTTCAAGACCAGCCCTGCCAATATGGTGAAACCCCGTCTCTACTAAAAAATAAAAAATACAACAATTAGCTGGACATGGTGGTATGCACCTGTAATCCAAGCTACTCAGGAATGAGGCAGAAGAGTTGCTTGAACCCAAGAGGCGGAGGCTACAGTGAACTGAGATCATGCCACTGCAGTCTGGCCTGGGCGACAAAGCGAGACTCTGTCCCCCCCCCCCCCCCAAAAAAAAAGAAAAAAAAAGCTTTATTTATTGCCTCAATGTTTCATTATATTTTCTATTTTCTTTTATGTTATTATTTTTGTTTTTCCATAAGTTATTTGGGTACAGGTGGTATTTGGTTACATGAGTAAGTCCTTTAGTGGTGATGTGTGAGATTTTGGTGTACCCATCACTTGATCAGTATACGCTGCACCACATTTGTATTCTTTTATCCCTCACCCCCTTCCCACTCTTTCCCCCAAGTCCCCAAAGTCTATTCTATCATTTTTATGCCTTTTCATCCTCATAGCTTAGCTCCCATGTATCAGCGAGAACATATGATGTTTGGTTTTGCATTCTTGAGTTATTACAGTTTCTTTAGCCTCTCGTTGGTTGATGGGCATTTGGGTTGATTCCATGATTTCTCAATTGTGAATGGTACTCCTATAAATATGTGTATGCAAGTGTATTTCTCGAATAATGACTTCTTTTCCTCTGGATAGATACTCAGTAGTGGGATTGCTGGATCAGATAGTAGTTCTACTTTTAGTTCTTTAAGGAATCTTCACATTGTTTTCCATAGCAGCTGGAATAGTTTACATTCCCACCAGCAGTGTAGAAGTATTCACTATTCATCACATCCACGCCAACATCTACTGTTTTATGATATTTTTGTTATGGCCATTCTTGCAGGAGTGAGGTGGCATCCCATTGTGGTTTTGATTTGCATTTCCCTGATCGTTAGTGATGTTGAGCATTTATTCATCTACTTGTTGGTCATTTGTATATATTCTTTTTAGAACTGTCTATTCACATCCTTAGCTCACTTTTTGATGGGATTGTTGTTCTCTTACTGATTTGAGTTCATTGTAGATTCTGGATATTAATCCTTTGTTAGAGGGATAGATTGTGAAGATTTTCTCCCACCCTTTGGGTTGTCTGTTTACTCTGCTGACTGTTCCTTTTGCTGTGCAAAAGCTCTTTAGTTTAACTGAGTTCCAGCTATTTATCTTTGTTTCTATTGCATTTCCTTTTGTGCTCTTGGTCATGAAATCCTTGCCTGAGCCAATGTCTGGAAGGGTTTTTCCAATGTTATCTTCTAGAATGTTTAAGTTTCAGGTCTTAGGTTTAAGTTTTTAATCCATCTTGTGTTGACTTTTTTATAAGTTGAAAGATGAGGATAAAGTTTCATTCTCCTACATGTGGCTAACCAATTATCTCTGCACCATTTGTTGAAAAGGGTGTCCTTTCCCCACTTTATGCTTCTGTTTGCTTTGTTGAAGATCAGTTGGCTGTAAGTATTTGGGTTTATTTCTGGGTTCTCTATTCTGTTCCATTGGTCTATATGAAAATGACCATACTGCCAAAAGCAATCTACAAATTCAACGTGATCCCCATCAAAATACCACCATCATTCTTCACAGAATTAGAAAAAACAATTCTAAAATTCATACGGAATCATAAAAAAGAGCCCTCATAGCCAAAACAAGAGTAAGCAAAAAGAACAAATCTGGAGGCATCACACTACCTGATTTTAAACTATACTGTAATGCCATAGTCACCAAAATAGCATGTTATTGGTACAAAAAATAGGTACATAGGTCAATATTTCATTATATTTTCTTACTTGCATGTTTCTATCAGATTTTTCCTTTTGGCTTACTGACAAAATTAATATCCCTATGTACTAAGCCAATATATTGCATAACCCTTGGCATACTTTTCTTCTCTTTACAGGTTCATCAAATATACAGTCCACATTACATACCGGTAGAATTTGTTCAAAAATAATTTCTGACATGAAAGTTGGGCTTTAGAGGTTGATTAAATGAGGATAGATCATCAAAAAATCAAATACAATTACATATATTTGTATGTATGTGTGTATATATGTGCATGTTTTATATCATTGCATAGTAATTTGACCTTTTTCTTTGTGTATACAGTTCTATATGTTTAAACACACATCTAAATTTGGGTAGCCACAATCATATACAGGGCAGTTGCATCACTCCAAACATTCCCTCCTACTATCAGATATAGTCACACCATTCCTCAATACCTAACCTCTGGTTGTCACTATCCTTCATCACTACAGTTTGTTGCTTAGTGAATGCTATATAACTGAACTCATAAAGAGGTAATTCTTTAAAACTGGCTTCTTTCATTCATCATAACACCTTGAGATTCATTCAAATTGTGTTTATTTGTGTTCAAGTTGTGTTGTCAAGTTGTACTCATTTAAGTTGGTTCATTCTTTTTTATTGCTGAATAGTATTCCATTGTATGAATATACCACAGTTTGGTTTAAGGACATTTGGGTCAAGAATATCTGGATTATTTCCAATTTGGAGAAACAGTGAATAAAGATGCTATGAACAGAAGTGACATCAGCAAAAGAGTTGACTGGAAGACTTTAGTGCTTCTCCCCACAACAAAAACAGCTAATAAACAACTACATTTTAACAAAAATAATTAGAGAACATGATAGTATGTCAAAGGAGTAATAGAAACCCTGGTGTACACAGAAATTCAGGACAGCCACATAGAGAACAGAAGAAGACATCTGGCCTCCACTACTCGATTTCCCAACCAGGATCAGCTGGGAACCAGGAGGCATTATCTTTATAGAGAAAAGATAAGCAAGAGGAACCCAGCTGCCCACATCAATATCATGGACAATTACAGTTCTCGCCACTGAGGTCCCCTGCAGTCCTCACAGGTACTCAGCCCCCTGAGGGAGCTGCCTGAGGTCTACACAACTGTGCTCCCAACAGAGAAGCAACCAGTCCTGGGTCCCGCCCCCTGTGGCCTGTACAGCTATTGTGCTCTGCCATCTTGGAGATAGAACTACTGCTGGAGTGTGTTGTGCTAAGTGGGCAAGTGCCCATAGCACCCCTTAATCCTTGAGGCAAGGCTGCTGCCAAACCACCCCATTCAGTGGTACGATATCCCCAAACTAAGCTGCAACCTGCTTTTACATGGGGCCAAGTGGCAGTGGAGCTGCTACACCTATTTACCCCTCCTAATCCCCAGGCACAGCTGTACCCAGACCCCTGAGGTTGGGGCTGAAGATGTACACTCTTCTGGGGAAAGTGTGCTTGGCATAACTGTTTCATCTACCTCTCTTAGATGTGACTGTGCCCAGTCTCTAAGGGCCTAAGCTGAAGCTGAATGCTGCCTCCTGGGAGAAAAGTGTCTTGGCAGAACTCCTCCATCTACTCCTTCCAAGTGCTGTTGAGCTGAAACTGCATTCCTCCTCCTAGAGAAATTAGGCTTTGGCAGAACCGTCTCATCTGTCTCTACCAATTACGGTGCTCTGCACCCTTGTGTCAGAACTGAAGCTGCCCAATACCTCCTGGGGAAAGTGTGCCTTAGTGGAGCTGCTCCATCTACTTTTCACAGTTGCTACTGCTGCATGCTGCCTCTTGTGGCCTCAGCTAAACCTATATATTTCCTCCTGTGGTAATGGTGCTTTGTCATAGTTGTTCCATATGCCCTTCCCAGTCACTGATGAACCCTGCCTCTAAAAGTCTGAGCTGAAGCTGCATACTGAGTCCTGTTGAAATGACGCCTTGGCAGAGCTGCTCCAAAAACACATAGGCCTGGTGCCTATGTTAAAGCAGCATTCTGCCTCCCAATAAACACACCTGACACCAAAAAAGAAGCACACCAATAAACAAACCTGACTCCCAAAAACATCCTTTAGCTAAGTCTCCCCATTATGAGAAAAATAATGGGAAGACCCCAAAAGCCCTTGGCACCAAGGATTTTAACAACGTATGCTGTCACCACCACTTCCATGAACTTCAACGGCCTAGGCTACTGAAGTACCTGCAGTTATTGCTCATGTTGAATGCAGGTGAAGAAGCTGTATAATGACTATAGTACTACATCTACCACACCCTTCCTGAAAGACACAACAAGACTCAACTGCAGGTGAAGATCTTTCCCTGTGAAATCCACACTACAGAGCTTGGAGGAGGCAATTGTTCTACCAGAAGCACAGATAGCAAAGCAGGAACTCAAGAAACATGAAAAATCGTGGAATTATGACAGCACCAAAGTAGCACAGTAACTCTCTGAAAAAGGCCCCAATGGAAAGGAAAACAACAAATTGTCAGAAAAAAAATTCAAAATAATGATCCTAAGGAAACTCAATAAGACAAAGAAAATGCAGGTAGACAATTCAACAAAATCAGGAAAACAATTCACAATATAAGTGAGAAAATGAACAAAGAAATAGCATAAAAAAGAACCAAAACTTCATCTAAAACTTCAATGAATGAAATAACAATAGAGAGCTTCAACAGCAGACTTAATTGAGCAGAACAAAGATAGGTTATTTGAAATTACACAGTCAAAGAAAAAAAGAGAGATAATAAAAAGAAGCGAATAAAGCTTACAAGACTTACAGGCCACCTTTAAGTGAAACAATATTCATATTGTGAAAGCCTCAGTAGGTGAAAAGATAGGCAGAGCATGCAGAATTAACCTATTTAATGAAATAATAGCTGAAGAATTTCCACATCTGGGAAGAGATATGAAAATCCAGATCTAAGAAGCTGAAAGGTCTGCAAATACATTCAACTCAAGAACGTGCTCTGTAAGGCATATTATAATCAAATTGTCAAAAGTTAAATGATGAAGAAAGAATTCTAAAAACATCAAGAGAACAACATCAAGTCTATTCCTGATATAAAGGAATCTTTATTAGACTAACAACAGACTTCACAGCAGAAACCTTAGAGGCCAAGAGAGAAAGGGAAGGTGTATTCAAAGTGCTGAAAGAAAAAAATTACCAGCCATGAATACTATATTCAGTAAAGCTGTTCTTCAGAATGAGGAAGAAATAAATTCTTTCCAATACAAGCAAACACTGAGAGAATTCCTGGCCACTAGATCAACCTAAAAAGAAATGCTCAAAAAAAACCTACATCTGGAAGTGAAAAGATAATAATCACCATCATAAAAACATGCAAATGCAGAAATCTCACTGGAAGAGCAGATACACAAATGAGAAAGGGAAAAGAATTATTCTATATCACTAGAGAAAACCACCAAATTGCATTGATAAACAATAAGAGAGAAATAAACGGACAGTGGATATGCAAAACAACCAGAAAACAATTATTAACAAAATGACAGGAGTAAGTCATTGCCTATCAGTAATAACTTTGACTGTGAAGAGATTAATCTCCCCCACTTAAAAAACACAGAGTAGATAAATGGATAATAAACTATGTCACAACTATATAATACCTACAAGAACTTCACTTCACCTATAAAGACACACATAGACCGAAAGTTAAAAAATGAGAAAATACATTCCATGCAATGAATTCAAAAGTGAATGGGAGTAACTATACTTAGATAAAACAGACTTTTAGTAAACAGCAAAAAGAGACAGAGAAAGTTATTATATAATAAAATTTGATTCAGCAAAAATGATATAACAATTATAAATATATATGTGCCCAACACTGGAGCATCCAGATATACAAATAAAATATTATTAGATCTAAAGGGAGAAAAACATTCCAATAAAATAACATTTAGGGACTTCAACACACCATTTTCAGCATTGGAGAGATCATCTAGACAGAAAACCAATAAAGAAACATTAGCTCTCGATGGCACCAAAGACCAAATGCATCTAATGAATATTTACAAACAAACAATAATCTGATTAAATGGGCAAATTAGCTGAACGGACATTTTTCAAAAGTAAGACACACAAATGGCAATAGGTATATGAAAAAATGCTCAACATCACTACATTATCAGGGGAATGCAAATCATTGTGGATATAAAGATAAATATGACAAGACTCATGACTTAAAATAATTTCAATCTAATGACCTGATGTTTTTGGCCAAATAGGTACTAAATAATGAAACGCTTTGTGAAGTATCCTAGCTGTGACAGTTTAAAGATCAGAAATATCTTATATCTAGTCATTTAATTCATGGAGTACTTTATATTCTTCATCTTATTATTTTGTTTTTTAAGATGCTGTACCATATTTTTTTTTCTTATTTCTTTGAAGAATGTTATTTGTTTGGTGGTAGGAGTTGATTAGATATTCAGATCACTTTGGGTGGTGTAATGATTTTCACAGTATTCTTCCAATTTATGAACATAAACAGTTTTTCCATGTTTTTTGTTTTATACTTTTCCTGTTAGAAAGTTATTTTGCCTTCTTGGTTAAACGTATTCCTAGTCATTTTGTCTTTTTCAGATAATCTGTTGTAAATAGGATGGCTTTCTTGATTTCTTTTTCTGCTAGTTTTTGGTGGTGTATTGCAATGCTACTGATTTTTATATGTTGATTTCATATCCTGCAATTTTACTGAATGTTTTATCAGTGCTAAACGATTTTTGGTGGATCTTTTAGGTTTTTATGGACCCCAGTTGAGAAAATGAAAAAAAAAATCCATTTTTATTTTGTTATTCTATAACAGAATATGAATTCACGAATATAAAAATAAAATGCTAGTGGATTGGATAATTTTATTTTCTCTATGAGGCAATTTATGGCCCCTGAAGACAAAGCTATGGAATTCTTGCTTACACACTTTTTAATCTTCATCTTATATGTCCAGGCAATGATTCCTATGCTCTAGTAGTTCCTCACTTGCTTTCCCTAAGCAATAATTTGCAACATAATAAAATCACTTGTTAACCATTTTCAAGTGGCTTTTATCATTCAACAATCATGGCACATGAACAGGGTACTTAGCTATTTGTGTGACTTTTTCCTGTTTTAGGAATCCACTCTCAATTCCTTCAAATTTTTACTCAACTGTAGCATTCTCAGGGAAGCCTTTCCTGACCCCCTACTTAAAATCATTGCCCTCACTTCGTATCCTATTCCTTTCCCTTGCATTGTTTTTCTCCTTAGCACATAGCATTATCAACTATGTCATGTATTTTCCTTATCGATTCAGTTTTTTGTTTGCATGCCCCCCTAGAGTGTAAGCCCTATGAAGGCAGGAAGTAGTTCCTGTTATCACTTCAGAGTTTAGATCAGTTGCTAGTAAATTTTAGGAATTCAATAATATATGTCAAATGAGTGAAGGGACAGCTTATAATTCCTCCGATTTTTCTCCCCTGGTGAAGAACAGATTTTCTTTTGCTGGCAGCTGCATTAATTTTTCTACTTCTTTCCTCAAAGATTCACGGAGTGAATGAATGGACTAAACTTGCCTTGTTATGCACTATTTGGGTACCAGTTATCTACTTTTAATTTATAATAATAATGCATAAAGAATATTTACTGTATGAAAAACACTTTATTTTTTAGTATTTGTTTATTTATTTACTTATTTTTTGAGACAAAGTCTCACTCTGTCACCCAGGCTGGAGTCAGTGGCAGGATCTAGGCTCATTGCAACCTCCACCTCCCAGATTCAAGTGATTCTCGTGTCTCAGCCTCCCAAATAGCTAGGATTACAGGCATCCACCACCACGCCTGGCTAATATTTGTATTTTTAGTAGAGATGGGGTTTCACCATGTTGGCCAGGCTGGTCTCAAATTCCTGACCTCGGGTGATCCACCAGCCTCGGCCACCAAAAGTGCTGGGATTACAGGCATGAACCACCACACCCAGTTGCAAAATACTTTAAATACATAATGTCATTTAATTCTCACAAGAAACCTTTGAGATAAACATTATTTTCCCTGTGTTAGAAAGACCAAGGAGCAGAAAGATAAAGAGGCTGAATACCTTTCCTAAGGAAGGTCGCATAGTGAATAATAGTGCTAAGACTTGAACTATTTGTTAGTAAAACACATACTTTTAAACATATTACTGTTTTGCATTAAAGTTACAAGATGTGTAATGTTAGAGATGAAAATGATATTAGAAATTGCCTAAAACTTTCTTAAGTCAGATAAAGGAATGAGACCTAAAATGATTTGCCAGTGATGTGATACTGTTTATTGGAGGAGAAAAAGCAAGAAGAGCTTATGAACACATTTCCTGAAACACATTCAAGTACTTTCCTATTATACAAAGAATGGATGATGTTACAAATATCTTCTCATAAGCATATGCAATGAGAAATTTTTGATGATTTCCATGGAGCTAGTATCAATGCAGAATTACATTCCATCTTACTATAATAGTTGATTAGACAGATCTGGACACATTCGCACGCCCCCCACACACACATACACACACAGACACACACAGACACACACACACACACACACAAACAGTATGGTCCTAGACAAAGACTACTATTATAACCATAAAGATGTACAACAGATAATTCTTACTTGGAAAGTATGACCTTTGAAATCTTGAAAAAATTTCAGTGAACGCCCATTTTAAATCAATCAACAGTCAGATGCAAAATTTGAGATACACCAGGATGATTTTGGGAAGTTATCTAAAAATTCCTTTTTTTGAGTACCTATCAATATTTTGATGATGCCAAAATTTTTCCCTATAATACTTTCATATTGTAATATATTAGATACAGGAAGCACACAGGAAGTATCTATTTCATTATCTGAACAACTTGATAGTACATAAGTATTATACAGCATTTGGTGTCTTCCATCCTACTTTTGCCACCTATTTATGAAAAACAAAATGAAAAAAAGACTCATGTACAGGGGGCGGAGCAAGATGGCCAAATGGGAACAGCTCCGGTCTCCAATTCCCAGCGCGAGCGACACAGAAGACCGGTGATTTCTGCATTTTCAACTGAGGTACTGGGGTCATCTCACTAGGGAGTGCCGGACAATCGGTGCTGGTCAGCTGCTGCAGCCTGACCAGCGAGAGCTGAAGCAGGGTGAGGTATCGCCTCACCTGGAAGCGCAAGGTGGAAGGGAATCCGTTTTCCTGGCCAGGGGAACTGAGACACACAACACCTGGAAAATTGGGTAACTCCCACCCCAATACTGCGCTTTAAGCAGACAGGCACACCAGGAGAATATATCCCACACCTGGCCGGGAGGGTCCCACGCCCACGAAGCCTCCCTCACTGCTAACACAGTAGTGTGCAGCGAACTATCCAAAAGGCAGCAGCGAGGCTGGGGGAGGGGCGCCCGCCATTGCTGAGGCTTAAGTAGGTAAACAAAACCGCTGGGAAGCTCGAACTGGGTGGAGCTCACAGCAGCTCAAGGAAGCCTGCCTGTCTCTGTAGTCTCCACCTCTGGGGACAGCGCACAGCTGAAGACCAACAGTGGAAGCAGCGGGGGCCGGTGCAGACGCCAACAACTCTGTCTGACAGCTTTGGGGAGAGCCGTGGATCTCCCAACGCGGAGGTTGAGATCTGAGAACAGACAGACTGCCTGCTCAGGTGGGTCCCTGACCCCTGAGTAGCCTAGCTGGGAGACATCCCCCACTAGGGGCAGTCTGACACCCCACACCTCACAGGGTGGAGTACACCCCTGAGAGGAAACTTCCAAAGGAAGAATCAGACAGGTACACTCGCTGTTCAGCAATATTCTATCTTCGGCAACCTCTGCTGCTGATACCCAGGCAAACAGGGTCTGGAGTGGACCTCAAGCAATCTCCAACAGACCAACAGACAGTCCTTCTGACTGTCAGAAGGAAAGCTATCAAACAGGAAGGACACCTATACCAAAACCCCATCAGTAGGTCACCATCATCAAAGACCAGAGACAGATAAAACCACAAAGATGGGGAAGAAGCAGGGTAGAAAAGCTGGAAATTCAAAAAATAAGAGCGCATCTGCCCCTGCAAAGGAGCGCAGCCCATCGCCAGCAACGGATCAAAGCTGGTCAGAGAATGACTTTGACGAGATGAGAGAAGAAGGCTTCAGTCCATCAAACTTCTCAGAGCTAAAGGAGGAATTACGTACCCAGCGCAAAGAAACTAAAAATCTTGAGTGGAAGAATTGACAGCTAGACTAATTAATGCAGAGAAGATCATAAATGAAATGACAGAGAGGAAAACCATGACACGAGAAATACGTGACAAATGCACAAGCTTCAGTAACTGACTCGATCAACTGGAAGAAAGAGTATCAGCGATTGAGGATCAAATGAATGAAATGAAGTGAGAAGAGAAACCAAAAGAAAAAAGAAGAAATGAACAAAGCCTGCAAGAAGTATGGGATTATGTTAAAAGACCAAATCTACGTCTGATTGGGGTGCCTGAAAGTGAGGGGGAAAATGGAACCAAGTTGGAAAACACTCTTCAGGATATCATCCAGGAGAACTTCCCCAACCTAGTAGGGCAGGCCAACATTCAAATTCAGGAAATACAGAGAACGCCACAAAGATACTCCTCCAGAAGAGCAACTCCAAGACACATAATTGCCAGATTCACCAAAGTGGAAATGAAGGAAAAAATCTTAAGGGCAGCTAGAGAGAAAGGTGGGGTTACCCACAAAGGGAAGCCCATCAGACTAACAGCAGATCTCTCGGCAGAAACTCTACAAGCCAGAAGAGAGTGGGGGCCAATATTCAACGTTCTTAAAGAAAAGAATTTTCAACCCAGAATTTCATATCCAGACAAACTAAGTTTCATAAGTGAAGGAGAAATAAAATCCTTTACAGATAAGCAAATGCTTAGAGATTTTGTCACCACCAGGCCTGCCTTACAAGAGACCCTGAAGGAAGCCCTAAACATGGAAAGGAACAACTGGTACCAGCCATTGCAAAAACATGCCGAAATGTAAAGACCATCGAGGCTAGGAAGAAACTGCATCAACTAATGAGCAAAATAACCAGTTAATATCATAATGACAAGATCAAGTTCACACATAACAATATTAACCTTAAATGTAAACAGACTAAATGCTCCAATTAAAAGACACAGACTGGCAAACTGGATAAAGAGTCAAGACCCATCAGTCTGCTGTATTCAGGAGACCCATCTCACATGCAGAGACATACATAGGTTCAAAATAAAGGG
Organism: Rhinopithecus roxellana; assembly: GCF_007565055.1. NCBI lineage: Eukaryota > Metazoa > Chordata > Mammalia > Primates > Cercopithecidae > Rhinopithecus > Rhinopithecus roxellana. The sequence goes on along the minus strand of NC_044564.1, from coordinate 63,958,284 downwards.
ATGGAGGAAGATCTACCAAGCAAATGGAGAACAAAAAAAAGCAGGGGTTGCAATCCTAGTCTCTGATAAAACAGACTTTAAACCATCAAAGATCAAAAGAGACAAAGAAAGCCATTATATAATGGTAAAGGGATCAATTCAACAGGAAGAACTAACTCTCCTAAATATATATGCACCCAATACAGGAGCACCCAGATTCATAAAGCAAGTCCTTAGAGACTTACAAAGAGACTTAGACTCCCATACAATAATAATGGGAGACTTCAACACTCCACTGTCAACATTAGACAGATCAACGAGACAGAAAGTTAACAAGGATATCCAGGAATTGAACTCATCTCTACACCAAGCGGACCTAATAGACATCTATAGAACTCTCCACCCCAAATCAATAGAATATACATTCTTCTCAGCACCACATCGCACTTATTCCAAAATTGACCACATAATTGGAAGTAAAGCACTCCTCAGCAAATGTAAAAGAACAGAAATTATAACAAACTGTCTCTCAGACCACAGTGCAATCAAACTAGAACTCAGGACTAAGAAACTCAATCAAAACCGCTCCACTACATGGAAACTGAACAACCTGCTCCTGAATGACTACTGGGTACATAACGAAATGAAAGCAGAAATAAAGATGTTCTTTGAAACCAATGAGAACAAAGATAAAACATACCAGAATCTCTGGGACACATTTAAAGCAGTGTGTAGAGGGAAATTTATAGCACTAAATGCCCACAAGAGAAAGCAGGAAAGATCTAAAATTGACACTCTAACATCACAATTAAAAGAACTAGAGAGGCAAGAGCAAACACATTCAAAAGCTAGCAGAAGGCAAGAAATAACTAAGATCAGAGCAGAACTGAAGGAGATAGAGACACAAAAAACCCTCCAAAAAATCAATGAATCCAGGAGTTGGTTTTTTGAAAAGATCAACAAAATTGACAGACCGCTAGCAAGGCTAATAAAGAAGAAAAGAGAGAGGAATCAAATAGACGCAATAAAAAATGATAAAGGGGATATCACCACTGACCCCACAGAAATACAAACAACCATCAGAGAATACTATAAACGCCTCTATGCAAAACAACTAGAAAATCTAGAAGAAATGGATAATTTCCTGGACACTTACACTCTCCCAAGACTAAACCAGGAAGAAGTTGAATCCCTGAATAGACCAATAGGAGGCTATGAAATTGAGGCAACAATTAATTGCCTACCCACCAAAAAAAGTCCAGGACCAGATGGATTCACAGCTGAATTCTACCAGAGGTACAAGGAGGAGCTGGTACCATTCCTTCTGAAACTATTCCAATCAATAGAAAAAGAGGGAATCCTCCCTAACTCATTTTATGAGGCCAACATCATCCTGATACCAAAGCCTGGCAGAGACACAACAAAAAAAGAGAATTTTAGACCAATATCCCTGATGTACATTGATGCAAAAATTTTCAATAAAATACTGGCAAACCGGATTCAGCAGCACATCCAAAGCTTATCCACCATGATCAAGTGGGCTTCATCCCTGGGATGCAAGGCTGGTTCAACATTCGCAGATCAATAAACGTAATCCAGCATATAAACAGAACCAAAGACAAGAACCACATGATTATCTCAATAGATGCAGAAAAGGCTTTTGACAAAATTCAACAGCCCTTCATGCTAAAAACGCTCAATACATTCGGTATTGATGGAACGTACCTCAAAATAATAAGAGCTTTTTATGACAAACCCACAGCTAATATCATATTGAATGGGCAAAAACTGGAAAAATTCCCTTTGAAAACTGGCACAAGACAGGGATGCCCTCTCTCACCACTCCTATTCAACATAGTCTTGGAAGTTCTGGCTAGGGCAATCAGGCAAGAGAAAGAAATCAAGGGTATCCAGTTAGGAAAAGAAGAAGTCAAATTGTCCGTGTTTGCAGATGACATGATTGTATATTTAGAAAATCCCATCGTCTCAGCCCAAAATCTCCTTAAGCTGATAAGCAACTTCAGCAAAGTCTCAGGATACAAAATTAATGTGCAAAAATCACAAGCATTCTTATACACCAGTAACAGACAAACAGAGAGCCAAATCAGGAATGAACTTCCATTCACAATTGCTTCAGAGAGAATAAAATACCTAGGAATCCAGCTTACAAGGGATGTAAAGGACCTCTTCAAGGAGAACTGCAAACCACTGCTCAGTGAAATAAAAGAGGACACAAACAAATGGAAGAACATACCATGCTCATGGTTAGGAAGAATCAATATCGTGAAAATGGCCATACTGCCCAAGGTTATTTACAGATTCAATGCCATCTCCATCAAGCTACCAATGAGTTTCTTCACAGAGTTGGAAAAAACTGCTTTAAACTTCATATGGAACCAAAAAAGAGCCCGCATTGCCAAGACAATCCTAAGTCAAAAGGACAAAGCTGGAGGCGTCACGCTACCTGACTTCAAACTATACTACAAGGCTACAGTAACCAAAACAGCATGGTACTGGTACCAAAACAGAGATATAGACCAATGGAACAGAACAGAGTCCTCGGAAATAATACCACACATCTACAGCCATCTGATCTTTGACAAACCTGAAAGAAACAAGCAATGGGGAAAGGATTCCCTATTTAATAAATGGTGCTGGGAAAATTGGCTAGCCATAAGTAGAAAGCTGAAACTGGATCCTTTCCTTACCCCTTATACGAAGATTAATTCAAGATGGATTAGAGACTTAAATGTTAGACCTAATACCATAAAAACCCTAGAAGAAAATCTAGGTAGTACCATTCAGGACATAGGCATGGGCAAGGACTTCATGTCTAAAACACCAAAAGCAATGGCAGCAAAAGCCAAAATTGACAAATGGGATCTCATTAAACTAAAGAGCTTTTGCACAGCAAAAGAAACTACCATCAGAGTGAACAGGCAACCTACAGAATTGGAGAAAATTTTTGCAACCTACTCATCTGACAAAGGGCTAATATCCAGAATCTACAAAGAACTCAAACAAATATACAAGAAAAAAACAAACAACCCCATCAAAAAGTGGGCAAAGGATATGAACAGACATTTCTCAAAAGAAGACATTCATACAGCCAACAGACACATGAAAAAATGCTCATCATCACTCGCCATCAGAGAAATGCAAATCAAAACCTCAATGAGATACCATCTCACACCAGTTAGAATGGCAGTCATTAAGAAGTCAGGAAACAACAGGTGTTGGAGAGGATGTGGAGAAATAGGAACACTTTTACACTGTTGGTGGGATTGTAAACTAGTTCAACCATTATCGAAAACAATATGGCAATTCCTCAAGGATCTAGAACTAGATGTACCATATGACCCAGCCATCCCACTACTGGGTATATACCCAAAGGATTATAAATTATTCTACTACAAAGACACATGCACATGTATGTTTATTGCAGCACTATTCACAATAGCAAAGACTTGGAATCAACCCAAATGTCCATCTGTGACAGACTGGATTAAGAAAATGTGGCACATATACACCATGGAATACTATGCAGCCATAAAAAAGGATGAGTTTGCGTCCTTTGTAGGGACATGGATGCAGCTGGAAACCATCATTCTTAGCAAACTATCACAAGAACAGAAAACCAAACACCGCATGTTCTCACTCATAGGTGGGAACTGAACAATGAGATCACTTGGACTCGGGAAGGGGAACATCACACACTGGGGACTATCATGGGAAGGGGGGAGGAGGGAGGGATTGCATTGTGGAGTTATACATGATATAAATGATGAATTGATGGGTGCTGACGAGTTGATGGGTGCAGCACACCAACATGGCATAAGTATACATATGTAACAAACCTGCACGTTATGCACATGTACCCTAGCACTTAAAGTATAATAAAAAAAAAAAAAGCTCATGTACTTACGACCTGTTTTTATTACCTTAAACTTGAAATTGTGTCCATTACCAATACCAAAATCTAGTTAAAGCTAGAAAAAATAATTTTCAGACCAATTATTTCAAAATAAAATTGTTTTTGGAAGATATATTCAAAATATGTATACTTCATTTTATTTTAAAATAGTTCCTTCTTGTAAGAGATTTAAAAAACACATACAGAGAGTTCATTTGTACTTCTCATTCAGCTTCCCCTAATGATAAGTATCTTACCTTACTACAGCATATTATAAAAACCAGGAAATTTACATTAGTACACTGCTATTAATTCAACTGGATTTCACTAGTATCATAAGAACTAATTTTTTAAGTAGAATTTATACTTACATGAACTTTTATTACATATGTTAATTCATGCAGCAATCACCATAATCAGGATAGAGACTTCAGCACTCATGTTACTACTCTGTAAATATCTTCCTTCTCTTAGCTTCTGGCAACCACTGATTTTTTCTCCCTCATTATTAATTTTGTATTAATAATGGATAATAATATATAATATTATGGGTAATAATATATAAATTGAATCATATAGTATATAACCTTTTCAGATTGTCTTTTTCTTCACTTAACATAAAGTCCTTGAGATCAATGCAAGTTGTTACATGTAACTATAATTTGTTCCTTTTAATTACTGAGCATCCTGTTTTAGGGATATATCATTAATGTTTGTTTATATGTTCACCCTTTGGAGTCATTTGGGTGGTTTCTAGGTTTTAACTATTACAAATGAAACTTCTGTGAAAATTTACGTACAGGTGTTTGTGGGAGCATAATTTTTCATTTTCTTGTAATAAATATTCGAGAGTGTAATTGCTAGATCTTATGCCAAATGTACATTTAACCTTACAAGAAGTTACCAAACTTCCAACACGGCCATGTGTCCCAATTTTTAACTGGTGTGTAGCCTTATAATTCTATAAAGCAAAATCTTTATTTACCTAGTCACACATTACAGTCACTGCACCTGAAATGGTAAAAATCGCCGGGATTAGACACCCAGAGAGTCTTTATTAATTACTTCAGGTCATTGGGCCATATGTGCTTTAATTATTTTCCAAGCTAATGTGATTCTAGTTGTGTACTGAGATAAAGCTTGACCATCAATTAAATTGCACATAATGAGAGAAGCAAAAATTATCCACTGGTGTTGCTTTGAATCTGTAATCCCTCGATTTACTCCCATAAGAACCAGTTTTAATTGAGGTTCTTTCCCTGAGGGGGTTCCACTTTTTCAGAGGAAAAAAATGATACTCACAGCATCCAATGTTCACAACTGATGTATACATCATACTTAGTATTTAATGGTAACATAGCATTAGAACAAAGGTTTTTCAAGTTTATAACATCCACAATTAAATAACTTTCAAAGAGTTAGATGCAGGAAGCTCAATATTATAGTGGTTATTCCAAGGTGATCCACGAAAGGCCAGAGTGGAATAGCATCTAAGATCCTTGAAATGTTATGTAAAACTTTAAACTTTGAGATTCAATTGCCTTTTTTATGCATAGATCTTCCTATAACACGTTATCCTTGACTTCTCTCTTTTCCTTTCACTCTGAATATCTTATTTTTAATTGTGTTCATCTATCATCTCTCTTGCACTCTCTTTCTCTCTACTACCTACCTATCTACTATCTACCTAACTATTTATCTGTCCTAAAATTCACCACAGCAATGTACATGCAAATTCCCCAGGCTATGAAAATCAGCATAATATATGTAATATTTGGTCTCATTTTGTCAGGAGTACTTGGATATTAACCAGTACCTAGAATTATTATTCAAACCAGATAGGAGATAATATTTAGTTTTCTTAGACTTTGCGTGTCAGAATCCTTAATATTTTGGTGCCAAAAGTAAATTCTGTAGTGTGATTATTAATATTACAGCCAACTCCGTATTTAGCCCATCCCTCACTTTTTAAAAACTAAAGAACAGAAAGCACTTAAGCAAAATCTTAAATAACGTGTCTTCTAAACTAAATTTCTTGATGGGTATCAGTTGTTTCTACTGCATGTATTAGCTTGGTATTAGCTGCATTTGGCTCAGTCACAGACATTGTCAGCAGAAACCAGAGTGATCAATACAAATCTGCTGATGGGGTCTGTTTCTGTACAAAAACAGAGATCAACAGAAAAGCAATACTTGGAACATCTGTGTTGCAAAATTTTACATTTTCTCTTCTTCCTATTGAAACATCACAGAAAAATTTGTCAGACTTTATGAATTGTCTATATTTCCATATCAAATTGCTAAAATTGTCACACAGTAAGTTAATATTTCAGGCTTAGATTTTTGAAAGAGGACATCGTGGCCACAAGTTATCATTACAAGATAACTGTTGTAGTCACGACATTTTGCATGCAAAGAAGAGGAACCACTCAAGTTATTTTAAGAAAAGTTTAGCATAGTGCTATAGAATATATATAAATCTAAGAAGAAGAGCCATTAAACAAGGCTTTGAAAGTAGTCAGAGGCTTAGGATCCTCCCTTCCCAGTAGTGATGCCAAGGGGAAGATAAGATGGCAATCTGCTCTCTCCAAATCCACTGCAAAGTATCCCCCAGTTCAACTGTTTAAAAGAGTCGTTGCTCTGCAAGCTCTCAATTCAAGAGCATATATGGAAGTAAAAGCAGTATGCATTTCCTCTCAACGTTTGGGGACATTGATTTTCGATTTTTTAAATCTATTATATCCCTTAGTTCATACAACAATCTTATGAAAGTATGTCCTAGTAGTACTACCACTTTATATATAAAAAGATTAAACAGAGAGAGCTTAAGGAGCTCTCCTAGGATCATACAGCTAATATGTCACAGGGCTTGAGTTTGAAACCAGGGTTTCACAATTACCAGACACTTCAACATCAGAAATATCTTTTTTATTTTTATTTTTAAGAGACAGTGTATTGCTCTGTCACCCAGGTGGAGTGCAGTGGGTGTGATCATGGCTCATTGCAATGTTGACCTCCTGGGCTCAAGCGATCCTTCTGCCTCAGCCTCCCAGGTAGTTAGAATTACAGTTGTGTACCACTACACCCAGCTAATGTTTTAAAAAGTATTTTTTGTAGAGATGAGGTCTCATCGTGTTGCCTAAGCTGATCTTGAACTCCTGGCCTCAAGCGATCCTCCTGCCTGGGCCTCCCAAAGGGGTGGGATTATAGGCTTAAGCCACTATGCCCAGCCAGAAAGATCTTTAGGCAAGAAACAACTGATTTTACCATTGAGTTTTACCGTAATCATTTACCATTGAATAGCGTTTAGAAAGTCATGGTTTGCTAATGATAATCTCAAAAATCAAGTTCAAGTTTGATTTCTCATTTCTCAGCTTTCCATTCTTTCCTCCTCTGACTCTTCCTCTATTTCTGATTTCCAAGTCTTTCCTTTCAGGAGTAAAATCAAAAGCCACCCCTCCCAACATATTATCCCAAAATGTTAACTTAGAAACTCTGTTTTCTCCAGCTCCTACTATCATGTTTTAAGTTTAAATATGATGTGTCAGTGTAGGTTGATCAATTGTAAAAATACACAATTTTGGTGGGGGATGTTGATAATAGTGAAGGTTATTGTGTGAGTGCAGGAGATAAATGACATATTTCTGTACCTTCCTCTCAGTTTTGCTGTGAATCTTAAACTGCTCTAAAAAAATAAAGTGTTTTTAAAAAGTCTCTATTTGAATATTCAATGACTAGGCTGATGCTTAAAGTTAATCCTCATAAGAATACAGTCTGCCGGCCGGGCGCGGTGGCTCAAGCCTGTAATCCCAGCACTTTGGGAGGCCGAGACGGGCGGATCACGAGGTCAGGAGATCGAGACCATCCTGGCTAATACGGTGAAACCCTGTCTCTACTAAAAAATACAAAAAAAAAAAACTAGCCGGGCGAGGTGGCGGGCGCCTGTAGTCCCAGCTACTCGGAGGCTGAGGCAGGAGAATGGCGTAAACCCGGGAGGCGGAGCTTGCAGTGAGCTGAGATCCGGCCACGGCACTCCAGCCTGGGCGACAGAGCGAGACTCCGTCTCAAAAAAAAAAAAAAAAAAAAAAAAAAAAAAGAATACAGTCTGCCTACTTAAATCTTAGTAGGCTTTTGAAGCTACGTATATAAAATATTCCATCTCTGTCACCCATTAGTTTGTATCCTGATTCTGCCCCTTGTCTGTCCATATTTTAGGTTTTCAGTTTCCTAGTCAGAGTATATTTGACTCTCATTGCCAACTACTTGAATATTAGCACTTTACAGCTTTGAAAGCCACAGACTTTCTTACCTCCTTGTGAAGGAAATCTCAGTAAGACAAAAGTGATAAATTGCTCCTTCCCTTACAGCTGAGGAAGGGTAGGTACTATTCAGCATTACAAAGCTTTTCTTCCAAAAGTTATTTCTAATGACAGAACCTTGTGAAACCACACCCAAATTATAGAGACTATTTGTTTCTGGAGTAATTTTTAAGCTCTAATAAGAAGTCTATAACTTGTATTTGTTATCTTCATAATATGTTGTCCTATTAAAAACTAAGTTGAAGCCAGGTGCTGTGGCACATGCCTATAGTCCTGGTTACTTTGAAGGCTGAGGCGTGAAGATCATTTAAGTCCAGTAGTTCCAGGCTGCAATGAGCTATGATCGTGCCTGTGAATAGCCACTTCATTCTGTCCCGGGCAACACAGTATGATAAAGTCTCTAAAATAACAATAAATAAATATATTTTAAAAATTAAATTGAAATCTCTATTTTCTGAAAAGTTTAAGCAATTATGAAGGTTTTTAAAAAATCAGGAGATTATTAACATATTTTCTTTCTCATGGAAAAGGTAAAAACAGTAAGACTGTGATTATGTATGTTTTGTATTAAATAAACAATTTTGTAGTTTAATCTTATTTAAATGATCAGATATAAATATAGTTATGTGCATATACATTTATATTTTATATATTTATATATATTTTCCCAAACTACACTGGTTACATTACTTTTATTTATGATCTAATTTATCTAGTACTGCTAATTTAATTATGTTTATTTATCTGTAGATGATAATTTTTTTTTTTTTTTTTTTTTGAGACAGAGTCTCACCCTGTGTCCCAGACTGGAGTGCAGTTGCAGGGTATTGGCTCACTGCAACCTCCGCCTCCCGGGTTCAAGCCATTCCCCGCCTCAGCCTCCGGAGTAGCTGGGATTACAGGAGCCCACCATCACGCCCGGCTAATTTTTGTAGTTTTAATAGAGACAGGGTTTCACCATCTTGGCCAGGCTTCTCTTGAACTCCTGACCCTGTGATCCACAGCCTTGGCCTCCCAAAGTGCTGGGATTACAGGTGTGAGTCACTGTGCCAGGCCTTGCAGATGATAATTTTTGTCCCCCTGAGGACAAATATGTGTGGCTAAGCAAATTTTCTGTTAGTGAGATGATATTCTAGACATGGAGTTTCTTTATTTTGACAGTGGTTTATGCTACTTGAGGCATTGCACTTCTTCTCTGACAGCAACACGTCTTATTTAAAAATTGTCTCTTGGCCAGGCACGGTGGCTCACGCCTGTAATGCCAGCACTTTGGGAGGCCGAGGCGGGCGGATCATGAGGTCAGGCGATCGAGACCATCCTGGCTAACACGGTGAAACCCCGTCTCTACTAAAAAATATAAAAAATCACCCGGGAGCGGTGGCGGACTCCTGTAGTCCCAGCTACTCTGGAGGCTAAGGCAGGAGAATGGCGTGAACCCGGGAGGCGGAGCTTGCCGTGAGCCGAGATCTAGCCACTGCACTCTAGACTGGGTGACACAGCGAGACTGTCTCAAAAATAAATAAATAAATAAATAAATAAATAAATAAATAAATAAATAAATAAAATGAAATTGTCTCTTTAGGAAGTAGCTTGTAGCATTAGCACTTGTGGCTTCAGCCCTGTAGAAAACACAGGGTACTGGAAATTCTAAGAGTAGAGTCTGAATCAGTTACTTTAAAGCCATTTAATTAATTAGCTGAGTAATTGCACTACTACTCCAGGGCCCATGTCCCATCTCAGACCCTGAGTTGTTCTAGCCACTGCTCAGGATACACACAACTTTAATCTGAGGTCTTTGGATAACATGAGGCTGTAAATTAATCAGCTCTATTGGGTTTATTTTATCTGATTCTATAGTTTTATGTATGGAAAAATTATCATGTCTATGGTTTGCTCATGATAATATTCAGTTTTTTAATGCTACAGTGCATACTTAAATTTATTCTATAATTTCAATTTGAGGAGTAAGGGAACCCATTCTATTTAGTCAGGTATCATAAATTGGAAGTGTCTATAAACCTAAAAAATTATAATAATTGTGTTTGTGAAAAGAAAGAAATATTACTCCCTATATAATGTTTATTAAGGGAAATAACCAATATAACAAAATTCAGATATAATAAATTGAATGTAAGTTATATTACTGGAATTGCAAATATAAATGGACATCTGCTAAAGGTAGAGGATTTAAAAAGTTAATATTAATGGTAGCCAATTTCCTCCTAAATCGTTTTTATAATATTTCATTTTAAGATGATATATTTGTGATTTCTATACTTTGCAAACTCAATAAACATCTCTGTATATTATGATTTAATACAGCAATTTATTGAATAAACATATTACACTTTTCATTTTCCTTGTGTTTGCTCCCTAAGGAATCTAAATTGTATTTACAGAAACAGAACTAATTTTCAAAGTGTCCCTTTAAGGAAGAGGAATTAGGAGGAAAAGCCTACAGAAGCAAAACTTACAGTGATGGGCAAAAAGGAAAATAGCATCTAATAATATAGTCCCATATGCTACATTTATTCAGATGGAATAAAATAAAATATTTTATTTTATCTAAAATTAATAATATTTATTAATAATCATTTATAGCTCTGTCATATAGGCATAATATAAGGATAAAAGGAAAAATCTATAAGTTCTTGATGGGCTACTAGGCTTGAACTTACAAAACCTCATCCATAGTAATTTATGCCCCATGTAAAGTATAGATATTTGGGAATAGATTTAACTCTTAGGTATAAGTAGTAAAGTTGCAATCATTTCTGCAATTCCAAACCTATTCATTGGTGTTATCTTTTGTGCTCAGCCTTGTGCTCATTGGTAGGTTCACAAGCACAGGATCCAGAATCCTTGAAACTCTTTGTAAAGGAAGAAAACCTTAGATAAGGAATGGCCACAGTTGAACTGCTAAAACCAGCCTACTTATGTGCTCTCTTTGTGCATCCATCTGCAAGTAACCAAGCATTCACAAAGGCCATCAGGCCAGACTAGAGCCAAGAATGAGTTATTTCTGCAAAAGAAAAAGTTTGATTTTTTAGTGCCAAAAATAGTTCTCTGGCTACTGTCTTACATTTGGTTTGATAATAGCAAAAAGTATAGAGTAATTGCTTTAGTAGATTTTTAACATTTAAAATATAGTACCCAGAAAGAAATCTTCCTTATTAAAATCATGAGCTAAAAGTATATTTCTTACCTGATACTGTATATAAAAACGTTTTCCTATGGTGTTCCCCTGTACAGATATTTTCAATAACAATATGATTTCCTAAAGACTTTGTAAAGATAATATAAGGATGTCAATAAAAACTAACAAAAACTCAGCTGGGCAAGGTGGCTCACGCCTGTAACCCCAGCACTTTGGGAGGCCGAGACGGGCGGATCACGAGGTCAGGAGATCGAGACCATCCTGGCTAACACGGTGAAACCCCGTCTCTACTAAAAAAATACAAAAAAGTTAGCCAGACGTGGTGGCAGGTGCCTGTAGTCCCAGCTACTCGGGAGACTGAGGCAGGAGAATGGCATGAACCCGAGAGGCAGAACTTGCAGTGAGCCAAGATCATGCTACTGCACTCCAGCCTGGGTGACAGAGCAAGACTCCATCTCAAAAAATAAATAAATAAATATAATAATAATAACAATAATAACTGGCATATATTGAATGTCAATGTAATTGGTGATTAAAGTTGAGAAAATAAAGATTTCTCATTCAAAGGAACCCAGTAAATATAATATATTATTTTAAATGCTGCGACAGAATTATTCACAGTTATAAATGTTCTATGGAAAGAAAAAAAGCTAATCCTTAAATTTAAGGAATGGTTTCCAGATGAGATAAAATATGCACAGAGTTTTAAATACTAAATGGTAATTTTGATAGGTAAATCGTGATGGACAAAATACATGAATTAACAATCACTAACTACAATTTCCTTCCAGACTGCTATCTTTTCTTACTCTCTCATCCCTCCTCCCATTTCTCTTTTCCTGATTTAATTATAGCTGTTTAAGCCAATTCTATTCAAGTGGGACAGTTATTCCCTCTGTCCCCTTTCCCTGAGCTTTCTTTTTTAATTTAAAGGAATTATAGCCACTATATCTTTAGTTCCCTTTACTCTAAGACCCCGACCAAAAGTTCAAAATTGCACATTTTTCCCCCTTTGCCTTGTATTAAACTTTGGTTAGGCTTCTCTTCTCCCCACAGGCCCCTGTATTTGTCCTGTACTCAGTCCTGAGCAAGGACTAAAATGCAGAATTTACTCTCTTTAACAGCTATCAAGAGAACTGGCCTATCAGACTCCTCTGTCATGCCTTCTACTCACTCCCCATTGCTTGCCCAATTTCCTCTTAAAAATTTTTGCTCTCCCTGGTTACTTTTTCCTATAAGAGGAAAGACATGTTCTGTTTGATTTTGAGATACTAGCAGATTTCTGAGACTGGAGCACTCTCAATATTACAATAATTATTTTGAATAAAGTCTTTCTTACCTAAGTCTGAATTAGTTTTTCTTTGGCAGAGACTGGTGCTGAGTCAGGTTGATTGCTGATTGCCCCTTGGACTATACCATCTGCACTGAGGTTTTGATGCTGGCTTCTCTGACCCTGTGCATCCTTCCTAGCTGGACAAATCCGGATCTATGGTGGTGAGTAGCAAACCTTAATTCAGTATTCCAGATATTTGTCTTTTGTAGCGGGATAAGAAGTTATTTTTATACTGTTAAATGAGGCTCTTCCCAGTTCATTTCTGTTGGGCAAGACCTTTCCTAGGTAGAGGTCTTCTTGGTTCCTTCCAAGTGGAGATTTAATCCCTGACTGTTGTTGAGCAGGACTCTTCTTAGCTTTTTTCTGCTACGTGCTTAGTTTTTTTCTGGCTTTTTGTGAGATCTCTTTGGTTATCTGTATACCAGCCTAATCTCATGGGTAATTCTCACTTCCATGGCGTTCTGTCTCCTCTGCCCCTGCTGATTATATGCTCTGCCACTGGGCACTCATTCAGTCTAATTTCTTCAAAAATGGTATTTTCACAAAGTATAATTTGAAACTATAATCACCTCTCTAAATTTCTTGAGATCTCCCCAAATATGTTCATCTCTTACGAGCCCTTGAATCCAACAGTTCAAAATTTTCTCTAAACAGTAGAGTGCACAAACTATCTGCGAGATTAAGTTAGACAACTTACTATAAGATTTTCTCCTTTCCAAGTTCCCTTCTGTGTCTTCTGGATCCTATAATGCCAAACACAGCATTTTATTAAATTCTATAACCCCTGTTAATCTGTTAATCAGAGATCTACTCTCTCATTGGAATGTTAATATCTTATGTTCACCTAAGGAACTAACCCTGAAGTCCTGAACTTTTCTTCAATTTGCCTTTAACCTCTGATATCTCTGATAGATCACCCCAGTTTTCTTGCCCAGTTCACTGCTCCCCAAGCCCTTAAAAATCCCCACATTCAAAATTCCTCATCACATTCCTTCCTGGCTCAATTTTGCTATGGGTTTGCCAGATGTAGGGCACAACTGTAGGATACCTTAAAGGTGAGGAGAGACCCTAGTATGCACCCTTCGTAAGAATCCTCTACAACCCGAGGCAACTGAAGGTCTCAAAACCTACTATCCAAGCTGACAAAGCACTCATGATTTCTACCTGTAGTCCCTCAATGCACCAATTTCCTGTTAAAAAAAAAAAAAGCAGAAAATGTCACTAGTTGGTCCAAGATTTGCAAGTCATAAAGAGGAATGTAAATCAAGATTCCCTTTGGTCTCAAATACACTATTGTTATCCTTATTTCCATACCTTCCAACACCACTCATTTTGCTGTTGTCATTGTGCTCTGCTTCTCACAGCCCCTTTAGCCTATTTCCCTATTTTCTTTTACATGAGAAGATCAAGAATATGCTTACTTACTTATGCTTCAGGACTTATAGAAGCCCTCGCTTAATTTTCCCAGACAATAACTGCAAATTTAAAGAATTCGATCTTCCCTTGCACTTTAGTACTGAATATAATATGTAGATACTTTTCATCTTTGTTCTAAGGCACTCAATAATTCTTTGCAAGATACCCAGTACTTATTGAAAGTCTTGGCTAGGAAGAGACATAAGGTCTCAAAAGTTCTGTTTCTGTGCCCTCAAGTGTACAGTTTAAGCAACGATTATCCTCAGGGAAAAATGTTTATCCCCATATCTTATCAAGACATTTTGTAACTATACCTTGCCCCAAAACCAAGGGATAGTTGAAGGACTTTGGGGGGCTGCTTAGTTATTGTAGAATAAATTCTTAGCTTTTCTGCTATAGCATTCCTTTTATATGGTGTGACTGAAGAGCTTGTATCTGAATCTCTACAATGGGACTCAGCTTTTTTTTTTTTTTTTGTCAGGGGAGGAAGAGTTTCATTCTTGCTGCCCAGGCTGGAGTGCAATGGCACGATGTTGGCATCTCGGCTCACCACAACCTCTGCCTCCCGGGTTCAAGTGATTCTCCTGCCTCAGCCTCCCAAGTAGCTGGGACTACAGTCATGCACCACCATGCCCTGCTAATTTTGGATTTTTAGTAGAGAAGGGGTTTCTCCATATTGGTCAGGCTGGTCTCGAACTCCCAACCTCAGGGGGACTCACCTTCTTTAAAATAATTTGAATCTCTAAAGACCTTTCTTTCCTCCATGCCACTTTAAACCTTCGTAACTTCCTTTTGCTTTTCTCCCTGTGTGTTTATGAAAGAGAAGGACATGCCTTAGACATCTCAAAAACATAATGAAAATGAGAGGCCAGTGGGATACTTTAACCCCATCCTAGATACTATAACTCAAGGTTTCCCTTCTTGCCTGAAAGCAGTTGCAGCAACTGTAAAATTACTTCAAACCACAGCTGACCTTGTTTGGATTGTATCTTGAACATCTATTTATTTTATGCAGCTCTGGCCCTTATCCTAATGGAAAACACCCAGCATTTTTTATTTTCACCTCTAATGAAATTCTTCTCTTCACTTCTTCTTATATTACCATCGACTGCTCTCAAAATCTCAATCCTGCCACTATCTTCCCTCTTCTGACTGAAGAGAAATTACATGATTGCATTATGAAATTCAAGCCTCAATCCTCAGCAACATTGACCACTCAGAGATCCCCCTTAAAAATCCAGACTTTGTCTTCTGTGCTGATGGTTTATATCTCTGCCCCTCAGAAAAAAAAATCCAGGCAAGTTATGCCATTACGATTTTTAAAACTCCATAGAACATAAACTTCTACCTGGCACAAGGCACCTCAGATCACTAAACTTTTAGCTCTCTTAACAGCTTGATTTTTGGCTAAAAAGAAAAGAGTTACACGCTTTTTGGCGTGTAACTACACAGAGAGTAAACACGCTTTTTGGACAGTACATGATTTTAGTATTGTATGGAAAATGAGAGGATTTATAACAACTTTGAGGACACCAACTAAAAATGGACACAAGTGTCTGTCCCCTTAGCTTCATACTTAAAGTAGAAGCTCACATGGATGACAAAACCCCAGAACAAAAAAAAAAAATGTCACTGCCTGACAATATATTTACCTGCCAGCTTACAAATCTATTCCAATTTCAAACAACCAGAAAAAATCTTAAACTGACTATACTTACCAACTGAGCCCCTAACAAAAGAACTTAGAATCTCCCCCATTTAAAGCCCCCTAATGTGAAAGAACAATTGGAAACAAGTTGGATGCTTTACCTTCCCAGATGTACTTTGGAGACACCCAGATGGCCACTTGGCTCTCTCACCTGAAATTTAGTCACTGGCCTTTACAAGATCATTCAACATGGGAGAAAGAGACTAAATCATGTCTTCTGCCAACATTGATGAGGAAGTTTTACTCCTATCTGAAACAGTCTTCGTGCGAACTCCAGGAATTCCAACCTTGAGTTTATGGCTCTCAACTAAAAGGATGTAAAATCTACTCTGAATGGAAGTTCAACTCAATTGGAGATCTTAAGCTAATCCATGCTCTGTTTTTTCAGACTTCTAGAATACAATGTCTACACAACAAATTAGACAGCTTTCCCAATAACTTCCCACCAAGCAGATGACAGCTTTACCAATGTAGCTCTACCAACAACATTGGAACAAAACACTGAGATTTTCCTTCCTATACATATATTTTTACCATTTTCTTTCTCCTATGTTCCTCCATTGTCACCTTTGCTGTCCATATAACTTTCCTCATTGTAACTGCAGACTTTCATAATGAGTCCTTGTAGTATTTCCTTCTCCTCTTCACAAAAGCTTCTTTAATAATTATTCCATCTCAGTACTCCGTAAGAACCCCAGAATCTATGAGTATTCTTTTACTCCATGTGTAGCACAATCTCAAAACCTTACTTTTAATTGCTGATTATATACTCTTTTTTCCTTTGGAAGCCTCTAGTTTATTCCAAATTCCTATACCACTATTAGGCTTACGGGCATTTATTATGGGCTGAATTTTACTCTGTTCCAACAATTCACATGCTGACGTTCTAACTCTCAGCATTTTAGAGTATGATTGTACATGAAGATATTATAGAATTTTTACAGAAGTAATTAAGTGAAAATAAAGTTGTGAAATGGACCCGAATACACTGTGACTGGTATCTTTATAAGAGAGGAAAGTTGGACAGGGATATGTGCAGAGGAAAGACTATGTGAAGACACAGGGAGAAGACAGCATCTATAAACCTAGGAGAGAAGCCTGGAACAGATATTTCTTTCATGGTCCTAAGAAGAAACCAACTCTGCCAACATTCTGATCTCAGACTTCTAGTCTCTAGACCTGTGAGAAAATAAATTTCTGTTGGTTAAGGCACTCATTCTGCAGCATTTTGTCACAGAAGTCCTAGCAAGATAATCCTCTATTTTTTATATTATCACTTTGGAGCCCTTTAGCTTTTTCCTTTAGACTTCAAAAGGAGTCTTCTTCAGTATCAACAGTTTTCAATAGGGCAATCTATACTTCCACCACAACATCACCAAAGGCCTTTTCATGGGCTTAATTATTTGCAATTGCCCCTACTTTTCCATCAATACAAATACTACAGTATTATTATGGGTGATAAGAGTACATTGCCTTGTTATATGAATCTTAAAGATAATCCTGGTGATCCTAAGCATAATTGTGCCTGGTACGATTGGGACTGTCTTGTGAACAACAAACATGACTTTCCTCAATCTGAAAATTTCCCATTTGGACAGAATAACATCCTTATCAAAACAGCTCATGTGAGCTCTAAGGTACAAATCCATGGGACAGTCACACCTGTGAATCCTGTTCAGTCCCTAATGAAACACATTGTATTAAGGTAATGGTGCTTATTGATGTCTGCTCGACAATTGCACTAGATCCTGTTTTCTGGCTAATCTTACTAGCCATTATCAGACTTTTAACTAAATTGCTTTCTTTTCTCACTTTAACTAATCTACTACATTTCCTAGGCATTGGACAATCAAAAATATCTGTAAACCATATTATAGCTGCAAGGTTAGGTACAGAATCCCAATCCTAGAAGGAGGCTATGACCTTCATTTATTTATTTTTTTTCTCCAGGTTCTTAAGAAGCCTTGGAACAAGAGGATAAGAGATTGAGAGTAAACTTAAAAGACTACTGCAGCAGTTCACATATGAGCAAACTTTCTGCCTACAATTGCTGTGGACTGGTCAGGAAGTTTGCTGGAATTTGTACATATTCAGTTGTTTGCTCCTGAAATAACCAAGACTGCAGAAAGTCTTATCAAAGCCACCAACATCATTGCCAAAGTACTCCAGAAACTCCAGTGAATGGCTGTCTATAATGATCTAGATTTGGGCATGATTCTGGCTTCTCAATTCTTGTGCATATGTTCCCTGAAACCTCTCTAATATACATGCTAAAACGAAAAATATTGAGACCACAAACTTGGAAATTCATCAAACTACCCACTATTTAAGGATATTTTCAATGTCCTAGAATCTCCTTAACTGCCACCATCTGAACCGCAAACCTTGGCATTGCTCCTCTATTTCATGTTTAATAGTTATTTTTCTACAATATTCCTAGCCATAGCTCTCATTAAAAACCTGATCTCTAAGACCCTTCAACAACAGTCAAACTACAAGTTGGCAGATGATACAGCTAGTCCCTTAATGCCAACAAGAATGTGAAGGCTCGCTCAACCCCTAAAAACTACTTTGACCAATCTCAGTTCATGATTCCTATTCCATCCTTAGTAGTGTTTAAAGACAAAGGCAGTTTGTCTTAAACAATGGGGAGGCGGGGGTGCGGGTAAGCAGGGAGGGACTGACCTATGTTCACAATTGCTCATTTCTTACCCTTGGCCATGTCTTGACTAAAATTTGGAAAGTCTTATCTCTTTCCCACAGGCCGTTGAATTTGGGGTTGCCCCCAAGCTTGAGCAAGCATTAAAATGCAGAACATGCCCCTCTTATTAGTGTTTCCTGAGAGTCAGCTGACCACTGGGAGGCATGCTTCCTGTCAGATCACTCTGCTTATGCTGTCTGCTCATCCATACTTTCTTACCTAATTTCCCCTTAAAAATTTCTGCTGACTCTGGTGACCTTTCCAGATGAAAGAAAAGTCTTTTTCTGTTTCCTTGTGTAACTTATGCAGATTTCTGAAATAAAAAGTTTTCTCTACTACAAGTCTATTTGAGTAAAGTCTGTCTTTATTAAGTCTGGATATGTCTTTGACACCCTCAATCTGTTCATATATTGATAAGCATGATGGGACACCTATATGTTTAATTTTACACATGCCTGATGGCTGATTTTAAATTAGCCTTTGTTGCTCAAAGGCTTCTCACTTTTATCTTCCATCGTTTGGTTCTGAAATGTGTACAGCTTTTCTAACATTCAAGGCCCTGAATTTCTGAATTCAATGCCCTTTTATCTGTGTTTGCAAGACTATCATTTCTTTTCTGAACTTGTTGCCTTTTTAAAATACCTTACCAAAACCAGCCAACAAAAACCCACACACAACTGCTAACACTTGTTTTCCCGACTTGTTCCTCTGAGACTTCATGTCCATTATTATATGATCTGCCTTCTGAGTTACTGTTTTACCAGAATTTGGCCACTACATGAAATGGGTCTCCATCTGTCCACCCTCTAACAGTTGCCTTACTACCCACTGCCTGCCATTTAAGCAAAACCACATATTTTAATTTTTTTTTTCTTGCTGAGACAGGAATAATACAGACTGGTCACAAGAGAATAGAAAATTTCAGGCAGCAATTTCACATGAATAAACAAAAAGAAGCTGTTGAAATAGCTGCAGAGGCTATGGACTGATAAGACCTTCCAAAACAGGGTGTGAACCAAGCTGGCTAAGATTGACTAGACCCAGCGTGGTACTGAATTTGACTTGGGTTTCACCTAGGACCTAATTATATACTCATTAGCATACTGAATCACACACCCAACAGCACTATGACTGCTCCAAAAACACCATATTTGGTGTAAAAGTGAATAACACTACAGTTCTGAGAAATCTCTACTTTCTCGAGGAATTTTCATGAATATTTCATGCCTCGGTTAAAGAAACCCATAAAGGTAACAACCTCAAACCACCTTGGGTGCAACTCTCTTTTGAGTATGTCTGCAATACCCTTTCTTTGGTGTATACTTTTCACTTTGCAATAAATATATATACTTTATTTTATGACTATCCTTAAATTACTTCTTGAGATGGTGTCAAGACCCTGAATACTAGCTGGGGTCGAGGTTCCACTTCAATTTGGGAACCTCCCGCAGGCCACTAGTATCATTGCTGTTAGAGAAATTTCTGAATCAGTCAAGGTATGCTGGATTATGATACAGTAAGAAGCAACCTTAATATCTCAATTTCCTCTCAATCTCAAATGCAGTTCAAACACTGAATATCTATAGCCAATGGAAAAGGACATAGAGGATTTCCTAGCAATTCTTATTGTTTCAATTTATAGGTCACACCCACACATCACTAGGCTAATATTTTATTTGATAAAGTAAGTCATGTTGCCTAACTTGCAGGGGATAAAGTCCAGGAAGGAAGAGTACCAGAGTATTGATGAACTGCAATAATGATTAATAGAATTGTCATCCAAACAGATATTTTCAACTGTCTTGGTTTTTTCCTACTTCTAACCATAAAGGATTCAATGCAAGATGCTAGTTTTTCAGTTATTCTGAATTAAGGGGTAGCTACCTGCCTCCATTCCATTCACAGATACATCAGAATAAGTCAGCCAGAGGATTCTGCAAGCAATTTTGCTCCTATATTAAAGGAGTGTAGCACATGAAAGTACCAGTCATATTTATGTTTCACATTTTCTCTCTTGAAGTGTGCTTGTGGGAGGATATGCAATAGAGCCATCTGAAAACATACAATACTGAGTGTGGGTAGAAAAAGCCAATGTGGTGAGGACTGCAGAATAAAAGAAGTATCTATTCTCATGTAAAAGATAGCTGAACAAATCCTGAAATTGTCTATATCCAGGCATCTCATTAAGTAAGATAATTAAAAAGTCTTACTGTTTAAGCTTTTATTCTTCTTTATCTTGAAACCAAAAGCATCCTAACCATAGCAGTTAACTGAATAACATTATTTACAACAAAAAAAACCAGTGATAGTATATAGATTAAGATATTAGATTTTAATTTCTTTGTTCTTAGAAACCTTAGTTCAAAAACTTGCATTTATGTAAGTGGTGTGTGTTGGTTCATTGTTCCTACCCAAGTCTCATGTTGAATCATAATCCCCAGTGTTGGAGGAAGGACGTAGTGGGAGAGGTGATTTGATCATGAGGGCAGGTTTCTCCCATGTAGTTCTTGTGATAGTGAGTGAGTTCTCACAAAATCTGATGGTTTAAAAGTGTGTAGCCCTTCCCTTTCATTCTCTCACTTTGTCTGTCCTGCCACCATGTAAAGAAAGTGCTTTACACCCCTTTGGCCTATGCCATGATTATAAGTTTCCTGGGGCCTCCTAGTTATGCTTCCTATTAAGCCTGCAGAACCGTGAGCCAATTTGGCATCTTTTCTTCATAAATTACCAACTCTCAAGTAGTTTTTTATAACAGTATGAGAACAAACTACACAGAAAATTGGTACCAGGAGTGGGGTAATGCTATAAAGATACCTGAAAATATGGAAGCAACTTTGGAACTGGGTAATGGGCAGAGGTGGGAACAGCTGGAATGCTGAGAAAAAGACAGGAAGAGGGGAGAAAGTTTAAAACTTCCTGGAGACTTGTTGAATGGTTGTGACCAAAATGCTGATAATGACAAGAACAATGAAGTCCAGGCTGAAGAAGTCTCAGATGGAGATGGGGAACTTATTGGGAACTGAAATAAAGGTCACTCTTGCTTTGCTTTTAACAAGCAGACTGGTGGCATTTTGCCCCTGGCCTAGAAATCTGTGGAACTTTGAACTTGAGAGAAATGATTTAGGGTATCTGGTGGAAGAAATTTTTAAGCAGTAAAGTATTCAAGAGGTGACCTGGCTGTTTCTAAAAGTGTATACTCATATACATGAACAAATAAATAATCTGAAACTGGAAATTGTATTTAAAAGGGAAGCATGGCATAAAAGTTTTAAACTTTTGCATTGTGACCATGCACTAGAAAAGTAAATCCCATTTTCTAGGAAGGGACTCAAGCTGGTTGCAGAAATTTGCATAAGTAAAGAGGAGCTGAATGTTAATAGCATAAACAATGGGGAAAATGCCTCCAGGACATTTCAGAGACCCTTATGTCAGCACCTCCCATCATAGGCCTAGAGGCCTCGGGAGAAACAATGGTTTCATGGGCCAAGGTTAGGGCTCTGATGGCTCTGCAGCAACAGGACATGGCACCCTGTGTTCCAGCTGCTCCAGCTCTAGCCATGGCTGAAAGGGGCCAAGGTACAGCTCTAGCTGTTGCTCCAGAGGGGGCAAGCCATAAGCTTTGGCAGCTTCCATGTGGTGTTGAGTCTGTGGGTGCAGAGAAGGTAAGAGTTGAGGTTTGGGAACCTCCGACTAGATTTCAGAGGATGTATGGAAATGCCTGTATGTTCAGGCAGAAGTCTCCTGCAGGGGTGGAGCACTCATGGAGAACCTCTGCTAGGGTAGTGCAGAGAGAAAATGTGAGGTTAGGAGCCCTACACACAGTCCCCACTGGGGCACTGCTTAGTGAAGCTGTAAGAAAAGGGCCACCATCCTCCAGACCCTAGAATGGTAGATCCACCAACAGCTTGCACCATCCACCTGGAAAAGTCACAGGCACTCAATGGCAGCCCATGAAAGCAGCTGCAGATGCTGTACCCTGAAAAGTCACAGAGGCAAAGCGGCCCAAGGCTTTGAGAGATTATCCCTTGCATCAGTGTGGCCTGGATGTGAGACATGGAGTCAAAGGAGATTATTTTGTAGCTTTAAGGTTTAATGACTGCCCTGCTGGATTTTGGACTTGCATGAAGCCTGTAGCTCCTTTGTTTTGGCTAATTTCTCTCTTTTGAAACTGTAGCATTTACCCAATGCCTGTACCACCATTGTATCTTGGAAGTAACTAATTTGTTTTTGATTTTACAGGCTAATAGTCAGAAGGGACTTGTCCTGCCTCAGGTTAGACTTTAGACTTGGACTTTTGGATTAGTATTGGAAGGAGGTAAGATTTTGAGGCACTGTTGGGAAGTTATACCTGGGTTTAAAATGTGAAAAGGACATGAAATTTCAGAGGTGCCAGGGGCAGAATGATATGGTTTGGGTCTCTTGTTACACCCAAATCACATGTTGAATTGTAGTCTCCAATTTTGGCGTAGGAACCTGATCAGAGGTGATTGGATCATGGGGGTGGATTCCCCTCATGCTGTTGTCATGATAGTGAGTAAGTTCTTACGAATTCTTATGGCTTAAAAGTGTGTAAAGCTTTCCCCTTTGCTCTCTCTTTCTCTCCTGCCACCATGTGAAGAAGGTGTTTGCTTCCCATTCACCTTCCACAATGATTCTAAGTTTCCTGAAGTCTCCTACATGCTTCCTGTTAAGCTTGTGGAAATGTAAGCCAATTAAAACTCTTTTCTTTTTAAATTACCCAGTTTCAAGTAGTTCTTCATAGCAATATGAGACAAACTAATACAATCAGCATAAATTTCAGTTTAGTGTTTTTTGGTTTGGGTTTCATTTTTAGTAAGCATATGGACTCTATAAGAGCAGGAACCATCTGTGTTCTATTACATACTGTTACATAATCAGTGATGATGACAATGAAGATAGAAGCTCAACATAAATTTATTAAAAGATATATCTTTATAAGCTACTATTAAGTTGCAGGTTCTGATGGGCTGGGCAGTCCAATATGACCTGGACACATATCTTGGAGTAGGTACTAACCTTGTTACCTGGCATGTGCCTTTACATTCTCTGCAAGATAACACTTGCAGATCCAAGAATGGTTTTAATCTATCTGTATATCAAATCCAATAATGCTTTTTATCTACCTGTATATCAACACATACTATATTCTTAATCTGTGTACGTCATACTCCAGAGATAGAAGTTATTCTCCTTGTCTTCTGTATATTTTCTGACTGACATTGCTTTGCACAGAAGATATTTGTTTCTCCATTTTGTTAGGATGGGTAGCACATTGTAAGTTTCTTCTCTGAGAATAGATTGCTCATCCAGCCTGGGTACATCCACTTAGATTTACATAATATTTCAGTCATACTCTACTTCTTGTCATCATTGGGCCCATAATCATCATTCTCACCTCTTCTTAGGTTAGCCAAAATTTATTATTTATTTCTCTCTCTTTTATACACATGAAAACAGGTTCTCTCTCTCTTTCTGTCTCTGTCTCTCTCTCTCTCTCTCAGTCACACACACAGAGACTCTAGTTAATGGGGAAAAACCAAACAAAATTGTGATTATGTTCTAGAACTTAAAATTTTTTATCTGATTTTAAGTTATATAAACACACCAAGACCTAATTACCTAATATTTAAACCAGAATATTGGAATATCTTTATTTTACTGAATTCTGTGAGACAAGCATCTGAAAAGGATAAACTTTATAAAGTGTGAGACTATAAGCAATATAATTTGTATGGTATGGCCATATTTATCTATGAAATATACAATGTAGACAAATAAATATGTTTTGTAAGAATTTTCTTCCTAATTATAAATAAACAGTTTAAACAGTTTTGTAACTTGGACAGTTATTTTGTTTAAAGGGCAATGCAGAGATACACTGCAATTTATAATTTAGTTCGTCCATTTTTAATTCACTTTTGCTGTAGTTCATTAGACAACTGGTAATTTTAGAAGACATTTGGCATATTATGCATCATTATTATGACAGGTGTAGCTGGAAATTTTGTGTGTTTGTTTTTCTTCATCTTTTTCTTCTTAATTGAAACAAGACAATTCTCAAAATTTGTCTGTAACACATTTGATAATACATATTGAGAGGGAAGTTTATTTCACTTCCTCATGTGCCCTTAAGTAGATTTTATTAGAATAACAATAGCATTTTTTATTTTTGCTCTAAAGCCTCACTGGAGAATGAGTGAAACATTTAAATTATTTACACTGAGAAATATAAATCAGTCTTTAAGTTGTTGACCACATATTACAATAAGGTGGAGTTGATGTATTCAAAACTGTGTTTCACATTTCTCTTCACTCTTCCTCTCGTATCTCTCTACCTATTATTCCTCTCACTTTCTTGCACTCCTTGCTGTCTCTCTCTTTTGCCCCTATAGTATGAAACAAGATCTTCATTAAGTCTCTTACTATGCAGGTGAGACTTTCCCTCAGGAGCTCTTTCCTAACCAGGGTTTACCTCCTGTCATTCAACATTCTCCATTCCACAACTTTTAATAACAAAACTTATATACATATCAAATGTTCAATTAGTTCCAAAGTCAAACTGCATGCATATGAGGGAGAGGGAAGTATATGGTCAACCTAAAATTCAAACTGTATGCTAGCCTAGTTGCGAATTGGCAAAAACAAAAACAAAACAAAACAAAACAAAAACCACAAGGAGAGACAAAAGCTCTTCCCTTACCAATAGAATTACTGATTAGAAAGTTTATGGGTTGTAAGGCATTGAAGAATTTTCTCAGAAAACTTCATTTTCTTTTCTTCTTAGCTATTACTATTTTTAGAAAGCACTGATACTTAATGTATCCTAATTTTCTATCTCTTGAAATGGATGACTCATGCTTTGCTTTTTTTTGGTGAATATCACTTCTGTTAGTGTTGTTTATTTTGTCACATAAAGTGACACCTATCTAGTTCACAGAAAACTTTTTTTACACTGAGTTTATTTAAAAGAGAAGATATGAGAACGTGAGAAATCCCAATTAAATCTGAATTCATAGAAAAGGTTCTTTGAATTTTATTTTTAAAATTTCATATAAATTAATGATTTTCATACTAAAAAGTAATAATCAGCCAACTTCACCGAGTACTTATAGCAAAAAGCTCCACAGATGTTCACTCATTTAACCTTAAAAGTAATCTATAGAAGTAAATACTACTTTTGTCTCCATCTTACACATGAGAAAACTAAGACACAAACAGGTTTAATGACTTGCTCAAGGTGACACATTCAGAAAAGAGCAAAGTCAGATTCAAAACTAGCACGAATGCAATTTCTAAATGTTTTCTGTTCATAGACAGGAGAAAAACGTTTAGCAGAAACAAAATTTGACACATAAAATTAATATAAAAACTCTTTCAGAATAGAAGATATATTAGTAATATACTTATAGTATCTAGGTGAAGAAATAATTTTCTTTTTCTTTTTCTTTTTTTTTTTCCAGACGGAGTCTCTCTCTGTCCCCTAGGCTGGAGTGCAGTGGCGTGATCTCGACTCACTGCAAGCTCCGCCTCCCGGGATCAGCCATTCCTCTGCCTCAGCCTCCTGAGTAGCTGGGACTACAGTTGCCTGCCACCACGCCCGGCTAATTTTTTGTATTTTTAGTAGAGACGGGGTTTCACCATGGTCTCGATCTCCTGACCTTGTGATCCGCCCGCCTCGACCTCCCAAAGTGCTGGGATTATAGGCGTGAGCCAACACGCCTGGAATTTTATTTTTCTTATAAGGTACTTAAGGTGAAATAATCTTGAAACCAGAAAATTAATTTCCTCAAACAATAGAGCCAGTGGCAAGGGATAATGACTGGAAGTATAATTATTAATGAAACAAATCATTGTCCTCACAGCACTCAAATTCTAGAGAAAAGGAGCAAAAATAAGGTAATTCCTATCCACTTCAGACATTTTCATACAATGTTAAATATTTTAGAGAAAAGTAAAACAGTGAAATGGATAAAAAATAATTAGCATTGTTAAAGGATTTGAGGATTCTAATTTAGTCATACCAGTTGAGTAAGACTTTCAAGAGTACATTTGAGGTGCAATTTGAATGATGACCAGGAACAAATCAAGAAATGATCTGCAGAATAGAGGGAACAGCATGTACAAGGTTCCTAGGAAAGTAAGAAGCACAAGGCCAGTGTGCAGTGAGTATAGTGAACTGGGGCGAGAGTAGCTGGAAATGAGGTTGGAGAAGAAACTTGCTCCAAGATCACATAAGACCTTGTAGAATGCAAGATGCTTGGGTTTATCCTAATTTGAATGTTAAGTCAGAGAAAAATAGCAAATTGGATTATATTATTTGAGTGCTGCTTTAAACATATCTCATTGGCTAAGTTTAGAGTCTATACTTGGGTATAAACAAGTATATATAAAGTATATATAAATAATAAATGTATGTATAAAATAAGTATAAATAAGGTATACATAAAAG
Organism: Rhinopithecus roxellana; assembly: GCF_007565055.1. Taxonomy (NCBI): domain Eukaryota; kingdom Metazoa; phylum Chordata; class Mammalia; order Primates; family Cercopithecidae; genus Rhinopithecus; species Rhinopithecus roxellana. The sequence goes on along the minus strand of NC_044564.1, from coordinate 63,931,288 downwards.
GTAGAAACAAGTAGAAAATTTTGGAATATATTTTAAGAAACCAAACAAGAATGTGGATCTATGGAAATGGTGAGAATTAGTAAGCTTAGGGATTTTAATTTCATCTGGTGTCATGAGGTCTTTCGAATGAATTTAATATAAGTAGAAGGGAAAGACAGGAAGAAATGATAATGAGTTTTGTGGTTGGACAAAATGATGAAATAGTGAGCCCATTAAATAAAGAAAAATACAGGAGAGGTGCAAGGTGCATGTGTTTGCTGTTGTTATTGTTTTTCTGTTTGTTTTATTTTGAGAATGATAGAATAAATCACTATTTTGAAAATTTTAGTGTAAGAAACTTATTAGATATCCAAGTAGAAAATGAAGTTGAATACACAATTAGACATATGGAACAGAAAGATGTCAGACCGGGAGTCATCAACAGCATGGAGATGGTATTTAAGAATGAGATTACCTGGGGAAAGAGCATAGATAGGAATGAAATGAGGACTAAGAGCTGAGTTCTGAGGCATGCTAACATTTGAAGTTCAGGTAGAGGGGAAACATCCTGCATTCTCCCCCTGTTTTTCTGCAGAAATACAGTGCAACTTATTTTCAATCTTGATGTCTGAGTATTCATATTTTTTCTAACATGTATTACACTGTTGTTATAAATTAAATTGTGACCCCCTGCCAAAAATGTACATGAAAACCTGAACCCCTGGTTTCTTAGAATATGACCTTTTTTGGAAACAAATTTGTTACAAGTGTAATTAGTTAAGTAAAAATGATGTCATACTAGAGGAGAGTGGGCCTCTAATTGGAGTTAATGCTGCCACAAGCCAAGGAACACTAAGGATTGGTGGCCACCACCAGAAGCTAGAAAGAGGCAAGGAAGGATTCTTCCTTAAAGGTTTCAGAGGAATCATTGTGCCCAGACCAAATTGAGAGTAAGGATGCTTAATGTTGAGGCCCAATAATAAGATGCAGATGAACTGGGGAAGAAGAGAGTTTATTTCCATAACCAGATACAGGGAGAAGGCCAGGAAAATATCACCAGACCAACTCAAAATTACAAAGTTTTTCAGAGCTTATATACCTTCTAAGCTGTATGTCTGTCTGTGGGTAAGTGTGCATTCATCTCCAGACATAAGTGATTAACTTTGTCCAATCCATAACTAAAGTCTGAGTCTTGAAGGTCTTCCTCTGGAGACTCAGTAAATTTACTTAATTTAAATGGGTACAGGTGCCAGGGGTAATTACCCTTATCTTGTCTTCTGCTAAATCATGGAGGTTTGGGAAGTTCCTTTAGACCTCCAATAAAACTTGTTCATGGAGGTCTGGGGAATTTCTTTAGATGCCCATTAAAACTTGTGTAATCCGGCGGAGCAAGATGGCCGAATAGGAACAGCTCCAGTCTCCAACTCCCAGCGCGAGCGACACAGAAGACCGGTGATTTCTGCATTTTCAACTGAGGTACTGGGGTCATCTCACTAGGGAGTGCCGGACAATCGGTGCTGGTCAGCTGCTGCAGCCTGACCAGCGAGAGCTGAAGCAAGGCGAGGCATCGCCTCACCTGGAAGCCAAGGGGGAAGGGAATCCGTTTTCCTAGCCAGGGGAACGGAGACACACAACACCTGGAAAATCGGGTAACTCCCACCTCAATACTGCGCTTTAAGCAGACAGGCACACCAGGAGAATATATCCCACACCTGGCCGGGAGGGTCCCATGCCCACGGAGCCTCCCTCACTGCTAACACAGCAGTCTGCGGCGATCTATCCGCAAGGCAGCAGCGAGGCTGGGGGAGGGGCGCCCGCCATTGCTGAGGCTTAAATAGGTAAACAAAGCCGCTGGGAAGCTCGAACTGGGTGGAGCTCACAGCAGCTCAAGGAAGCCTGCCTGTCTCTGTAGTCTCCACCTCTGGGGACAGCGCACAGCTGAAGACCAACAGGGGAAGCAGCAGGGGCCAGTGCAGACGCGAACGACTCTGTCTGACAGCTTTGGGGAGAGCCGTGGATCTCCCAACGCGGAGGTTGAGATCTGAGAACAGACAGACTGCCTGCTCAGGTGGGTCCCTGACCCCTGAGTAGCCTAGCTGGGAGACATCCCCCACTAGGGGCAGTCTGACACCCCACACCTCACAGGGTGCAGGACACCCCGAGAGGAAACTTCCAAAGGAAGAATCAGACAGGTACACTCGCTGTTCAGCAATATTCTATCTTCGGCAACCTCTGCTGCTGATACCCAGGCAAACAGGGTCTGGAGTGGACCTCAAGCAATCTCCAACAGACCAACAGACAGTCCTTCTGACTGTCAGAAGGAAAACTATCAAACAGGAAGGACACCTATACCAAAACCCCATCAGTACGTCACCATCATCAAAGACCAGAGACAGATAAAACCACAAAGATGGGGAAGAAGCAGGGCAGAAAAGCTGGAAATTCAAAAAATAAGAGCGCATCTCCCCCTGCAAAGGAGCGCAGCCCATCACCAGCAACGGATCAAAGCTGGTCAGAGAATGACTTTGACGAGATGAGAGAAGAAGGCTTCAGTCCATCAAACTTCTCAGAGCTAAAGGAGGAATTACGTACCCAGCGCAAAGAAACTAAAAATCTTGAGTGGAAGAATTGACAGCTAGACTAATTAATGCAGAGAAGATCATAAACGAAATGACAGAGATGAAAACCATGACACGAGAAATACGTGACAAATGCACAAGCTTCAGTAACTGACTCGATCAACTGGAAGAAAGAGTATCAGCGATTGAGGATCAAATGAATGAAATGAAGTGAGAAGAGAAACCAAAAGAAAAAAGAAGAAAAAGAAATGAACAAAGCCTGCAAGAAGTATGGGATTATGTAAAAAGACCAAATCTACGTCTGATTGGGGTGCCTGAAAGTGAGGGGGAAAATGGAACCAAGTTGGAAAACACTCTTCAGGATATCATCCAGGAGAACTTCCCCAACCTAGTAGGGCAGGCCAACATTCAAATTCAGGAAATACAGAGAACGCCACAAAGATACTCCTCCAGAAGAGCAACTCCAAGACACATAATTGCCAGATTCACCAAAGTTGAAATGAAGGAAAAAATCTTAAGGGCAGCCAGAGAGAAAGGTCGGGTTACCCACAAAGGGAAGCCCATCAGACTAACAGCAGATCTCTCGGCAGAAACTCTACAAGCCAGAAGAGAGTGGGGGGCAATATTCAATGTTCTTAAAGAAAAGAATTTTCAACCCAGAATTTCATATCCAGCCAAAGTAAGTTTCATCAGTGAAGGAGAAATAAAATCCTTTACAGATAAGCAAATGCTTAGAGATTTTGTCACCACCAGGCCTGGCTTACAAGAGACCCTGAAGGAAGCCCTAAACATGGAAAGGAACAACCGGTACCAGCCATTGCAAAAACATGCCAAAATGTAAAGACCATCGAGGCTAGGAAGAAACTGCATCAACTAACGAGCAAAATAACCAGTTAATATCATAATGGCAGGATCAAGTTCACACATAACAATATTAACCTTAAATGTTAATGGACTAAATGCTCCAATTAAAAGACACAGACTGGCAAACTGGATAAAGAGTCAAGACCCATCAGTCTGCTGTATTCAGGAGACCCATCTCACATGCAGAGACATACATAGGCTCAAAATAAAGGGATGGAGGAAGATCTACCAAGCAAATGAAGAACAAAAAAAAGCAGGGGTTGCAATCCTAGTCTCTGATGAAACAGACTTTAAACCATCAAAGATCAAAAGAGACAAAGAAGGCCATTACAGAATGGTAAAGGGATCAATTCAACAGGAAGAGCTAACCCTCCTAAATATATATGCACCCAACACAGGAGCACCCAGATTCATAAAGCAAGTCCTTAGAGACTTACAAAGAGACTTAAACTCCCATACAATAATAATGGGAGACTTCAACACTCCACTGTCAACATTAGACAGATCAACAAGACAGAAAGTTAACAAGGATATCCAGGAATTGAACTCATCTCTGCACCAAGCGGACCTAATAGACATCTATAGAACTCTCCACCCCAAATCAACAGAATATACATTCTTCTCTGCACCACATCGCACTTATTCCAAAATTGACCACATAATTGGAAGTATAGCACTCCTCAGCAAATGTAAAAGAACAGAAATTATAACAAACTGTCTCTCAGACCACAGTGCAATCAAACTAGAACTCAGGACTAAGAAACTCAATCAAAACCGCTCAACTACATGGAAACTGAACAACCTGCTCCTGAATGACTACTGGGTACATAACGAAATGAAAGCAGAAATAAAGATGTTCTTTGAAACCAATGAAAAACAAAGATACAACATACCAGAATCTCTGGGACACATTTAAAGCAGTGTGTAGAGGGAAATTTATAGCACTAAATGCCCACAAGAGAAAGCAGGAAAGATCTAAAATTGACACTCTAACATCACAATTAAAAGAACTAGAGAGGCAAGAGCAAACACATTCAAAAGCTAGCAGAAGGCAAGAAATAACTAAGATCAGAGCAGAACTGAAGGAGATACAGACACAAAAAAACCCTCCAACAAATCAATGAATCCAGGAGTTGGTTTTTTGAAAAGATCAACAAAATTGACAGACCGCTAGCAAGACTAATAAAGAAGAAAAGAGAGAGGAATCAAATAGATGCAATAAAAAAGGATAAAGGGTATATCACCACCGACCCCACAGAAATACAAACAACCATCAGAGAATACTATAAACACCTTTACGCAAATCAACTAGAAAATCTAGAAGAAATGGATAATTTCCTGGACACTTACACTCTCCCAAGACTAAACCAGGAAGAAGTTGAATCCCTAAATAGACCAATAGCAGGCTATGAAATTGAGGCAACAATTAATAGCCTACCCACCAAAAAAAGTCCAAGACCAGATGGATTCACAGCTGAATTCTACCAGAGGTACAAGGAGGAGCTGGTACCATTCCTTCTGAAACTATTCCAATCAATAGAAAAAGAGGGAATCCTCCCTAACTCATTTTATGAGGCCAACATCATTCTGATACCAAAGCCTGGCAGAGACACAACATAAAAAGAGAATTTTAGACCAATATCCCTGATGAACATTGATGCAAAAATTCTCAATAAAATACTGGCAAACCGGATTCAGCAGCACATCAAAAAGCTTATCTACCATGATCAAGTGGGCTTCATCCCTGGGATGCAAGGCTGGTTCAACATTCGCAAATCAATAAACGTAATCCAGCATATAAACAGAACCAAAGACAAGAACCACATGATTATCTCAATAGATGCAGAAAAGGCTTTTGACAAAATTCAACAGCCCTTCATGCTAAAAACGCTCAATAAATTTGGTATTGATGGAACGTACCTCAAAATAATAAGAGCTATTTATGACAAACCCACAGCTAATATCATTCTGAATGGGCAAAAACTGGAAAAATTCCCTTTGAAAACTGGCACAAGACAGGGATGCCCTCTCTCACCACTCCTATTCAACATAGTCTTGGAAGTTCTGGCTAGCGCAATCAGGCAACAGAAAGAAATAAAGGGTACCCAGTTAGGAAAAGAAGAAGTCAAATTGTCCCTGTTTGCAGATGACATGATTGTATATTTAGAAAACCCCATTGTCTCAGCCCAAAATCTCCTTAAGCTGATAAGCAACTTCAGCAAAGTCTCAGGATACAAAATTAATGTGCAAAAATCACAAGCATTCTTATACACCAGTAACAGACAAGCAGAGAGCCAAATCAGGAATGAACTTCCATTCACAATTGCTTCAGAGAGAATAAAATACCTAGGAATCCAGCTTACAAAGGATGTAAAGGACCTCTTCAAGGAGAACTACAAACCACTGCTCAATGAAATAAAAGAGGACACAAACAAATGGAAGAACATACCATGCTCATGGATAGGAAGAATCAATATCGTGAAAATGGCCATACTGCCCAAGGTTATTTATAGATTCAATGCCATCCCCATCAAGCTACCAATGACTTTCTTCACAGAATTGGAAAAAACTGCTTTAAAGTTCATATGGAACCAAAAAAGAGCCCGCATTGCCAAGACAATCCTAAGTCAAAAGGACAAAGCTGGAGGCGTCACGCTACCTGACTTCAAACTATACTACAAGGCTACGGTAACCAAAACAGCATGGTACTGGTACCAAAACAGAGATATAGACCAATGGAACAGAACAGAGTCCTCAGAAATAATACCGCACATCTACAACCATCTGATCTTTGACAAACCTAAGAGAAACAAGAAATGGGGAAAGGATTCCCTATTTAATAAATGGTGCTGGGAAAATTGGCTAGCCATAAGTAGAAAGCTGAAACTGGATCCTTTCCTTACGCCTTATACGAAGATTAATTCAAGATGGATTAGAGACTTAAATGTTAGACCTAATACCATAAAAACCCTAGAAGAAAATCTAGGTAGTACCATTCAGGACATAGGCATGGGCAAGGACTTCATGTCTAAAACACCAAAAGCAATGGCAGCAAAAGCCAAAATTGACAAATGGGATCTAATTAAACTAAAGAGCTTTTGCACAGCAAAAGAAACTACCATCAGAGTGAACAGGCAACCTACAGAATGGGAGAAAATTTTTGCAACCTACTATTGCGGCACTATTCACAATAGCAAAGACTTGGAATCAACCCAAATGTCCATCTGTGACAGACTGGATTAAGAAAATGTGGCACATATACACCATGGAATACTATGCAGCCATAAAAAAGGATGAGTTTGCGTCCTTTGTAGGGACATGGATGCAGCTGGAAACCATCATTCTTAGCAAACTATCACAAGAACAGAAAACCAAACACCGCATGTTCTCACTCATAGGTGGGAACTGAACAATGAGATCACTTGGACTCGGGAAGGGGAACATCACACACTGGGGCCTATCATGGGGAGGGGGGAGGAGGGAGGGATTGCACTGGGGAGTTATACATGATATAAATGATGAATTGATGGGTGCTGACGAGTTGATGGGTGCAGCACACCAACATGGCATAAGTATACATATGTAACAAACCTGCACGTTATGCACATGTACCCTAGAACTTAAAGTATAAAAAAAAAAAAAAAAAAAAAAAAAAAAAAACTTGTGTAATCCTAAATGGGTCCTGTTAAAAATTTCTTCATTATCTTGTCATGCTTCAAGGCCCAGGAGAGGCCTAGGCAAAACTTTACCACCCCGTCAATGCTAAAACAGTTGTCATGGAGGCCTGCTGTTCAGCTGTTAGTGAGATCTCGTCTGCCACAAGCCCCACTGTCAATTTGAGCATGATTTCTATATGCTTGTATATTTGTTTATTATGAGAATTGTAGGGAGATTGGGTGTCTTAGTCTTTCTGGTTACTTCCTGCTGAGAGGAGGTCATTGTTATGGGACACTGAATGCAGCATTGGAGTGGAAGTGGTGGATTTGTTCCCAGTAGTATGCTCTGTTGCAGGGTCTTAGAGGCAGTGTCTTCTGAAACATAATAGTATGAGCTCTACAAATGTTTTGGAACAATATGCAACAGCAATACATTCTGCAACATAACATTATGCCCATGCCTACAAGGATGGTCACCAGAATGGTCCTCCACTAAACCATGATGTGATCCAGTCATTAAGTGATAACCTGGGACTGGAGATTGCCTGAATCTGCTGGTGCATATACTTTAATACCAGAGAAATATTCTCAGAATTGCCAGATATATACACGCAACATTTGGTTCTGATGAGGGTGCAGGTTCCCCTCTGGGCTGCTGTTAGAATGTCTAAGGCCATCTGATTTTGCAAGCTAGCTTTCTGCATACGATACAGTTCAGCATTCATAAGGGACATACTTTGAAGACCCTCATTCAAGGCTCACTGTGTAAAATTAGCTAGTGCCTCTATGTGCCATAAGACAGTTGCTAAGCCTATTGAGGGCATAAAGATTGCAGCCAGATGATCGTACTGACCTGGTCCATCTGTTAAGCGTAAGTGGGGGATTAGCAGGGTTTTGGATGGTTTTTCCCCAGCATCCTTGTGCCCATGGGAGACCTAGAGTGCAGAGTCCCCACCTGTCCAAGGGCAGCCATGGCCATAAATTGGTGCCACAAAGCCAGTGGGTTCTGTTAGGGACATACCAATTCAGGCCAGGTGACTGGGACCAGTCGGTGGCAAACAAATCTCTTTGTTGAAGCACTATAGTATGTTGTTGCTGTTCACATGCAACCCATCTCATGACTCAAGTTACACTAGGCCAGTGATCACAGGAGTGGTTTCATTGCTGCCACTATAAGGGGGAAACTTGGTTTAAATGTCCATTGGATGCAGTTAGCCAAATACATCTGTCCCAAATTTGAAGAAAGCATTTTTATAACAGACATTTTCTATTATAATAGTCTGGAGATATACCTTCAGATTCAGCAAGAAAGTAGCTAAACCTATTACATCATCCCTTATTTTGTTTACTGAGAATGGCTTTTTGTGCCCTGGGTCTTCTAAAGTTTTGTTTATGGGCCACTCTGAGACATTCACCCTAGTTACTCCTGTCATTTGTGACCCAGTCCAAGGTCTTAGATTTCCCAGAAAAGTTTGCAGGTAAATCCAGTCCTTCCCTTGGATGGGCAACACCCACCAAGGCAACCTTGTGGTGTTAGAAAGGGGTAAGAGGTCACAGACCCAGCAGGAGCCTTGTTGCAGGTTATCTACATAATCCTGTGCCCAGTATAAGAAAAACTTAGAGGTGAGAGCACAAACAATGAGAAGCATGATGAGGAAAAGGATTATAAGAGAAAGTCTTATCTTTTCCTGAATAGAAACTTCAGGTCTTCTAGGGGTTCTGCCTCCCATCTCTTGGCTGGGACTCCTCTGCCACAGGGCTCTTGCCTGGCAAGAATCTTTTCACTCGCGTGCGATGGACCCAGGGCTTGATGCCTGCTGATTACAGTGCCGTGTCCATGGTCAGTAGCACGTCCTAGGGTCCTTCCATTTCTCCTGTAGTTGCTGGGCAGAACCGGCTTCCTTCTATTCCTTTAGCAGCACTTGATCCCCAGGTTGCAGCAGGTGGCAGGCTTCTACAGAATTCACAGCATTCCTGTTGGAAGCAAACTTGTGCAAAACGTTGAGAGTTTGCCCTAAGTGAGCAACATAATTCTTAATAGCTGACTGCCTGTGCAGGGGCACTTCAGTAACCTGAGACAGATTAGCTGCAAAGGGTCTCTCAAAGACAATTTCATAGGGGCTTATTTTAATCCTGCTTCTGGGGGTTATTCTTAGCCAGAGCAGTGCAATACTAAGTACCTGAATCCATTTCAATTGAGTCTCTTGACACAACTTGGCAATGACTTTTTTTAAGGTGTGATTCATTCTCTGGGTTTGTCCAGAAGATTGAGGTCACTATGCTGAGTTTAGTTTCCACTTTATTCCCAATCCTTTGTTTACCTGTGGAGTTATCTTAGAGGTGAATGAAGGCCCACTATTGCTTTGAATTACATCAGGGAGCCTGTATTGTGGTATTATTCTTTCTTTTTAGCAAAACTTTAACTACTTTGGTTGCTCATCCTGTGTGGCATGGGTACGTTTCCATCCAGCCAGAAAAAGTGTCCACTAGAACTAGGATGTATTTGTATCCCCCAGGGGCTGGTGGCATCTGTGTAAAGTCTGTTTGGAGTTTTCTAGTGGGTACCTTCCTCTTTCTTGTTGTCCAGGCTGCCCTTGGCTATGATTATTAGGCTCATTCCTGGTGCAAAGATGGCAATGCTGAATTACATCCTCTAAGTGGGCTTTTAGTCCTTTCCCTTTCAAATAAATTCATGCGAAGGCCAGCAAAGCATCTCTCCCCAAAATGCATATTATTGCAAATGTGCTTTAGCAGTGGGCAAGCAAGATGCGCTGGTGCCCAAACCAGGCCTGCACTGTTTACTCTTTGCCCTTCTTTGTTTAGTTTGAATCCCTTATCTTCTGTGGCTTCCTCATCTTCAGAAGTGTCCTTGGGCTTGAAGGCCATTAAGTCTACTTGGGGTATTAAGGGTGCTGGATTTCAATGCTGGCATTGGCTAAATTCCTGGTGGTGTGATCTGAAAAAGCATTGCCCTTGCTACTCTGGAATTACTGTATTGATTTCCCATGAGTTCTTTGTCACTTCTAACAATTCTTACACCTTGCTTAGCATATTTAACTTTGATGTTATCCACCATTCCCTTAGCAGTCCTCTTTCCCTCCAGAGAGCTCCGAGTGTGTGAACTATCATGAATGCCTGCCTGAAGTCAGTGGATATGTAGGTGCTCTTACATTGGAACAATTGCAAGACTCTCCTGAGGGCAATTAACTCTGCCTTCTGGGCTGAGGTACTGATGACAAAGTTTTGCCTCTGTTACCTCTGAGGGAGTCACCATAGCAACATTTATCTTCCTGTCAGTGACCAGGCTACTTCCATCTACAAACAAGGTCCAGTCTGTAGATGGGAGGCATATGTCCTTTAGGTCTGAGCGGCCGGAAAACACTTGGTCTATGACCTCTAGACAATTATGTAGGGGTTCCTTCAGCTCCTCGTTGAGAGATAATAGTGTAGCAGGGTTTAGAGTTCTGGCAGTTTGCAGCTTTACTGTGGGGTCTTCCAAAAGTGTGGCTTCATAGTAGCCTCCTTTTTGTTTCAGTAATGCTAACACTTGATGGGGCACATATATTGTGACAGGCTACTCCAAGCTCAGCTTTTCAGCTTCCTTGAGTAGCACACAAGTGGCAGCGACTGCTCTAAGACAAGGGGGCCAGCCCTTGGCTACTGTGTCAAGCTGCTTTGAAAGGTATGCTATGGGTTATAATACTTCACCTAACTTTTATGTCAGGACTCCAAGTGCTAAGCCCAGTCTTTCCTACACATAAATTTGGAAGAGCTTATGAGGATTTGAAAGCCCTAAGGTGGGGTGGAGATTAACTTACACATCAGTTCCTTCAACGAATGTTGGTGTCTTGCTTCCAACTGAAAAGGATCATGGTCAGCTGCCTCTAACAGTTCATATAAGGGCTTACCATTAGTCCCTATTTAGGAATCCAAATCTGACAAAATCTGGCCATACCTAGGAAGTCCCTTAGCTGGTTTCTGGTGGTGGGCACGGCAATAGAATTCCACCTTTACAATTGCATTCCACCTCTCCACAGTCAGGGTTCTGCTTCCTTTCTGTAGGGGAAATCCTAAATATTCAACAGTTTGCTTACATACCTTGGTCTTTTTGCTTGAAACCTTGATCTGCAAGCTGCCAGGTGGTTTAAAGTTTCAACAGTATTATCCTGGCACTTGCTCAGAGGGGCTAGGTTCGATAGTTCCCCAGATGAAACGCGTGCCTTGCCTTGTCTGAGAGGGAGAGACGAGTTTTGCTGCCCCCCCGCACAATGCCCCCCATGCTCTGGGGGTGCTGTTTCCCCATACTCTGGGGGTGGTGATTCTCCCCTTTCCCAGCTACGTGGTGGAGCATTAGCCCCCACCAGGTTACGTGGAGTTTTATATCCCACTGGGTTGGGTGGGGCTTTAGCTCCCAACTCAACTGGGTTGAGTACATTTATTAATTGTTGGCTCTCTGAGTCTATCTTCATCTCCCTAAGAATTGGGGCAAACCTTGATTGCACACTGCACCATTGGCTTATCTCGTTTCTCTTTGACATTCTTATTATGTAATAACATAAATGACTCAACATAGGGTATTTCTTCCCATCTTCCTGAACACTTAACAAAATAACTCTAGTTCAAAAATAACAAAATATTTCAGGGTCCTACAAATTGGCCATCTCCACTCAGAATCTAAATGTATGTTGGCCAAATCTTGTTAACAATAGTAAACTAATTTCCTTTTAGTCAGGGGAGCATACCCAAACGTTTCCAATCCAATGAGATCCTTCCCAGTGGTCTCTTAAAGGGAATGGACTCAACAACGCCCTTTTCAAGCTAAGACAGTATCAAAAGAGACAAGAAAAATATACAAACAAGTGGAGACAGATTTCAGACAAAAGCAAGGGGGAGTGTACTCAGGCAGAACAGACTCAAAACCAACTCAAAACCCAATTTTAACCTAACGCAAAGTAGGTGTATATGCGAGCCCCATTGCTTCCCTAGTGGTACACCTGGTGGTACCAGAAAAATGTCTTAACAAGCCCAGATAGAGAAACAATAGGCTCCCAGCATATGATCTGGTTTTACCCACCCTTCAATTGCGTCTGCTCCTGATCTCTGCTCTTCCCTAGCAGTGAGAGGACGTGGGATTTTGTGCATGGAATGGTCTTAGGAGGGGTCCCCAGGAAAATCTCAACTGGCAGCTGCTGGGATCCTCCTGAAGACTGTCTCCTTGCAAGCCACTGGCCGCTGAATGCAGCACCAACCTAGCCATCTGCTGGCTGGCTCACCAAATTTGTTCCCAGACCAAACCAAGGTTTGGACTGCTTATTCTTATGGTCCAATAACAGGATGCAGATGATCCGGGAAAGAAGAGAGTTTATTTCTCTACGTGGGTACAGGGAGAAAGCCAGGAAAATATTGCCATACCAACTCAAAATTACAAAGTTTTCCAGAGCTTGTCTACCTTCTCAGCTGTGTCTACATGTAAGTGTGCATTCTTCTAAAGACATAAGTGATTAACTTCTTCTAATCTATAACTAAAGTCTAAGTCTTAAAGACCTTCCTCTGAAGCCTCAGTAAATTTATTTAATCTAAATGGGTCCAGATGCAATGGGTGATCACCATTATCTTGCTTTCTGCTAAATCATGGAGGTTTGGGGAGTTCCTTTAGATCCAAATAAAACTTGTTCATGGAGGTCTGGGGAATTTCTTCAGAATCCCATTAAAGCTTGTTTAATCCTAAACAGGTCCTGTTAAGAATTTCTTCATTATCTTGTCAAGGCTCAGGAAAGTCCTAGGCAAAACCCTTGGTAGGCTTTTATTACACTCCAGCCTTTGTATACGGGCACTGACTCGGCTTTTAATATTTAACTTAACCACTCAGTGCTGAAACAGTTGTCATGGAGGCCTGCCTGTCCAACTGATAGTAAGACCTGGCCTACCACAGCCTGGCTCTGCCCACACTTGGACTTTGGACTTGTAGCATCCAAAACCATGACAGAATACATTTCTAATGTTTAAGGCAACTTAGTTTGTGGAATCTTATTATGGTAGCACTGAGAACTGTGTATGTTTATATTTTCCATGATGAGAGAGAAAGAGAATAGAAAATAAATTGGCATGGGCATATACAGTGACAATCCACTGAGGTCACACATGAGTATAAGCAGTATAGTTAGAATATCCCTATATAATTGTACTGGCTTCTAATCTGAATTTAGATTTAAAAAAAAAAATCTTTGTCAGAGAACTAGTACAAAAATAAAAATTCTAGAATCCTAAGATCTATTTCAAAGCGCCTATCAAAGTGGTAGACATTACAGAATTCATTACTAAGTTTCAGCTGACAAATCTTTATGCAGGGCAAATGAAACAGAACCTCTGTCTTCTTTCTATTACATGTCTCACAAACAGACACAAAGAATAGCCTTGAAATAATAAAATAAACTTGAGGTGCTATTAAGTAAACACAAGGAGTAGTTGTCTCTTTAAATTTAATTTTCTGCTTAAAAAGTACAAAGCCAGTGGTATTATGTTAAGCAACCAACCGCTTTCTTAAACAGACATTTAAAATTCTAAACATTGCAAAATAATTAACTTATTCAGGTGCCAGTGAAACTATATAGGTAAAACTTGTGACTGATCAAATTAATAATAATTACTACCAAGATGCCTCAAAATGTGTAAGTATGGAATACACATGTATAATTCAATTATTCAGTTTTAGTTTTTGAAAAATGCAAAATAGTGGTTGAGTTACCTTTTGATTTCGTAAAAATAAAAATAGGAAATACTTAGAGCAACATCAATAGAAATATGACCTTATGTTTTTATTTTTAATGCACTTCCACATTATCTTGAGCCTCACAGTAAACAGATGACAATTTTTCGTTTATGACAAATGTTTGCCAATTTTATTATAAGCATAAATTACAATTCCATCTAAGCTTTTGGAAAAAAACCCGTAATGAAAATTATTTTGTATAGGACCTCTTTCATTGAAAAGCACAGTTTATTAGGGTACAGGTGGATACATTTTCAGAAAAGTGTATACACCTATGTGTATTCTATAATACAATATCAAAAAATCTATAGCATACAATAAAAATAAAAATATATAGTAAAGCGTATTATTTTATTACATTTAGTTCAAAATATAAAATATTTTTATGTTATAAAAATTATATTTTAAAATTATATTTGCTAATTTTTTGGTAAAATTAAGTTTTGAAAATTAATCTTGTGTCCAGAAACTTTGGTAAAATTACTTACTAATTCTAAGAGTTTGTCTGCAGAACCTTTTAGATTTCCTGTAGTATGCATAATTCCTGTACCTTTTTTAAACACTGTTTTGGAAATTATTCTCTGAGAATATTTTCAAAGCATTTTCAAATTTGTTAATCCATTAAAGTGGATTTAAAGATTGGAGGATCAGACTAGGATTGGACTTAAAAGAAAGAAGGACATTTGCAAGTGGATATACGTTCCAGAAAATAAAAAAGATTGTTTATAGACAGAGAAATGAAAATGGACAGGGAAAAGTTAAAATTATTCTCAGAAAAAAAATATGTATACTTTCAGTTTATCCAAAACATTTTATTTCAAATGAACAAATTTTCAGAAGCCATGGGCATGTATTAATAAAACCTATAAAAAGGTATTGCATATTGATCATATTTGTAAATGATTGTACTTATTTACAATCTATGTTTTACAAAAATTTCATGGACACACTTATGTAATCTTTGCTCTTTCATCACAAAAATTAACTGAGAAGAGGATGTTTATTTTTTGTAGATAGTTATGCCAATATTTTATCATTAATAAACTGTATCAATTTCATATACATAATCTCAGTTCAACTATTGATGAAATCTAGCTTGTATGACATTAGAAATATCAGAGTACTTTAGTACTTTGCGTAATTAGTTCTGTGTAAAACAAACATGCAACGGTATAAAAAGGTCCTATTTTCTCTTGAGAAAATAAGACCGTTTTCAATTAGAGGATTCTTCTCATGGTCAGTGCTTTGGTTTGGATATGGTTTGTTTGTCCTCACCAAGTCTCATGCTGAAATCTGATTCCCGGTGTTGGAGGTGGGGACTGGTGGGAGGTGTTTAGGTCAGGTGTTTAAGCAGATCTTTCATGAATAGTTTGGGTCCATTTTCACAGCAGTGAGTGAGTTCTGGATGTTAGCTGCTGTGAGAACTAATTATTGAAAAGAACCTGGTACTTCCTCCTCTCTCCTTCTTGCTTCCTCTCTCACCATGTGCTCTGCACACACTACTCCCCTTCACCTTTCTTCCTCCAAGAATGGAAGTCCTCTGAAGCCCTCACCAGAAGCAGATGTTGACATCATGCTTCTTGCACAGCCTGCAAAACTGTGAGTCAAATAAACATCTTTTCTTTATAAATTATCTAGCCTCAGGTATTTTTTACAGTAACACAAGTGGAGTAAGACAGTCAGAGATCACATGAAACTGTTGCTTTTCTGTATCATAATGTGCCACATAATTCCATAGATTTCATTTTTAGTTGTATTAGTTTCAACTTGATAATAGAATATTTTTCATACATTAGTAGCATGAACAATTATTAGAAGGTTAAATAGCTGATCTTTCAAAGTGCCTCATCATTTGGAGGAACTATTATGGTCTTTACTTTATGAGGTTCCTCAGAAATGGTCTGAAATTCCCAGTTGCACATGGTGTTAATCAGCTCCATCGCACATTCTTTATTAGTTTTTTTCTTTTTGGTGTTTCACTTCCTCCACTCTCTCATTCTACCTTCCTAGGATCACCTCCCAAATAAATGTCCTGTCTTCAAGTCCTGCCTAAGACTCTACTTTTGAGAACTCCAAATGAAAATACCTATAATCAGGAGGTATTAAAATGCACCAAATTGTATTTCTCCATCAATTGGAATAATCATATATATATATATATGTATATATATATATATATATTTGTATCTTTTGTCTACTTCTACAGTGTTTTACTGATGGATTTTCTAATATTAGACAACATATTTCTACAGAATTGTTTCCCTTCCATGTAAAATTAAATTAACTGTACTTTATAATTTATCCAAATTTTTTTATATTCTCATAAGTAAAACAAGACTTTATTGTAATGTTATAATTAACTTACTATTGTGTTATGATAGTTACAAACTATGTCAAAAATCTTTTAGGTGTAGAGAACAAAATATTAACAGGAGTTTTCAACACACGTTACTGAGACTTTGGGAGATCAAATAGAAATGTGTTAGATAATGTGCATAACATAATAACTGAATCAGCTTTGCAAATGTTATATGAATATAGATTCTATGATTAACAACAAATAAAATATTTACTTTTGAAAAAAATTTATCTCTGGACATGCACACACACACAAAACCTAGAAATTACTAACGTGTAAAATTAGATGAATAAATGTTGGACCCAAGTAAAAGCAAAACTCAATTGACATATCATTTTAAAAGTAAGTATAATGAGAACACTAGCTATTTCAATGAATTACAATGGTGTGTGTATATATATATGTATATGCGTATATATATATATACACACATATATATATGAACACATATAAACCATAATTTACGATTGCATTATTTCTAAACATAGTAGACCTTTTGAAGCAATGAAGGAATAAATAGAAAAAAGAAGGCAACTTCATTAATCACATATGCATTTCTGTACCTCACAATAGACGTAATAAAGCACAATTAAAATGATGGGTTTTTTAGAAAATTATAATATTTTGCAACCAAAATGGTGAGATTTTGTAAATGAAATAGTGCTTTCAAATCATAAAGGGAAAAAGAAGCATTCCAATAAAAAATGCATCAACAAACTGCTTAGAATAATACTCATTTTTCTAATAACATGGAAAACTGTTAAAATTCCTTAAATGTTAAAGTTCAAAATTAATAGGCTTTACTTAAAAATTAAAGCAATTATGAAATTATATTTTTGTACTGAGTTAACAAAGATTATCTTTTACCTATTAATTTATAAACATATGTCATTAAATTACTGTTGGGCAGTAGTGATTATAATTTTGCATACAGTTTTGAGCTTCTTTTGTCAATATTAAAATAATAACAACATACATGTTTTTGCCCCAAATTTAATTTTAGGAATTTATTCTATAAAATAAGTGATGAATAAAATGTTATGTATTATTTAAGAGTGAAAATTTGGAAATACATATATTTCTAATAGATTAAATTAGAATAAGTCCACAGGAAGTAATAATATGTGATTAGTTAAGCCATGTTTTATAAGCATTTTGATAATACGAAGAAATTTTTAAATGGAGAGAGAAACAGAGGGTAGAGATAAATTTTTGAAAAACTCCAATTTAATGAGACTAGATAGAGTAAGAGACTAGAGACCTAAATCTAAATGCAAACAATGTCTTGGAACATTATGGGTAAATTTAATTTGCTTATACTTTTTAATGATTTCCTAAAATGAATATGTATAACAGGTTATACACAAAAAGTTATCATTTTAAAAGGTGACATATTGCTAAAGAGATTTTCCTTGTTGAATTTAATTTTGTTTGGTTTCTGGATTACTTTATAATTAAGGTCTTTATTTTACGTCTTCATATATCAACTAAA
This sequence comes from Rhinopithecus roxellana, assembly GCF_007565055.1. NCBI lineage: Eukaryota > Metazoa > Chordata > Mammalia > Primates > Cercopithecidae > Rhinopithecus > Rhinopithecus roxellana. The sequence continues at coordinate 63,913,590 of NC_044564.1, read as the reverse complement.
AAGCACGAAATATTTTGTGAAAAAAATGCAACCAGAAGACTTTATATCTTAATTACCTATTTAGAATAATCAAGCTGAAACTTCTTCTTTTTAGGAAATAGAGAGAGAGAAAAAATAAAGCCCCACGAATATATATTAATGAGATTATTTTTTCCTGACTGAGAACACAGGGTATATTTCATAAGTCTCTTGTGCAAAGAAATTCTTTTTATTCAGGTTGTTTGATTCCTTTTTGTTCTTTCAATCATATAAACAAAATCTTCCCACCAAATAATGCCATTCCTGCCAGTTTACACTAATCAAATGAGTAGCTGATCCGTATGTTACACCACAGGGAGTTTTCTTCTTGGTTCATGTTATTTCTTACAATAGAAATGAGGATTTTGTAAGGCATTTCAATCAGCTATTTGCTTCCTTGGCTCTCATATTAGCTATTGTACATAAAGCATGTTTACTGAGGAGTTATAAAGGGCACCCTGCTACATTACTGGAAAAAAATTACACATTTTCAAACATTCCCAACAGAGAACAGAAATCAGAATAGGGATGAGTAAATAATGCTGGGTGCTTAAAAATCGATGTTTTAGAAATGACTTTTGGTTTGAATTTTTACATTCCGACTTTTTCCTAGCAGAAAACCACTTCTGTATTTATCTACTATAAATTGTCATAATGAAATAATCATTTTCATTTCAATTTGCAAGCAGATAAATCACAGAGATGATGCTTAAAGTCTGCTGACATTCCATGTCTACAAAATAATTTAGTTAATAATTAGTTAATAATTTTTTTTTTTTCTTGAGTCAGGATCACTCTGCTGCCCAGGTTGAAGTGCAGTGGTATGCTAGTGCTCACAGCTCACTGAAACCTTAAACTCCTGGGTTCAAGCAATCCTTCCCCCTCAGCTTCCTGAATAGCTAAGACTACAGATACACATCACCAGGACTGTTAATTTTTGAATTTTTATTTTTGGGGAAGCAAGGTCTTGTTATGTTTCCCAGGCTGATTTCAAACTCCTGAACTAAAGTTATCCTCCGGTCTTGGGCTCCCAAATGCTGGCATTACAGGTTTGAGCCACTGGGCCTGGCCCTTACTGACTATTAAAATACTATATATTTTAGTATTTAGTAGTTTATATTGGCCAAAGCCAATAAAACATTTCTGTTTGTCAATTACATGTTTATGTATTCTCCATCACTTTTGGATTTGAAAATCAAATATGGTGAAATAATTTTTGATAAAATCTAAAGATAATTAATATATTAAAAGCAATGAATATGTTCCTTAATAAGTTCTAAATCTTTTGCTAAATTATGCCATTATAGTAATGAAATATATGACTAAACTATATTATATAGTAAACTATTTAATCTCTGTGTTTTTAGAAAATTCCAACCGTTTGCGTGAAAGAACGTATGAAGCTTATTGCTGTGTATATAAAATGTTGTAGAAGTAAGTTTGCATATATTAACAAATATTCTCTTTCTAAATATTCCGTTTTGCTTATCAGGAATAACAATACTTAACTGGGTAATCTTCTCTAAATTTGCTAAAGATACATTACAGCTGAATTTCTGAGCCACAGAAAATAAGGGAGCCATGGGCCTTGAACGTATACATTTTGTCTTTATGTTCATTCACTTTCATATCTTACTTCCTCTTTCAAGGCCTATTTCTAGTTTACGTTATCTTGTTTTATTTTGTTTCCTCAGAAATTTTCAAAAATGCCTTTGAAAACAAGGCCAGATATAATAGAATATTTAAATATTTTATTTTTCTGTACTGATGGGAAAATAGTGTAAACATGCAAAATGATTGCAAAAATATCATTCTAAAATATTAAATTTCAGAGTCAAGTTAAGAAAAACATGCACCTATTAATCATTTCTCAACTCTTCTTTTATTTATTGACGAGTCTGGGGACAAATAAAGCTGTGTAGAAAGTCTCCTTTTTTTTTTTTTAATCTTACTCATCCACTAGAAAATCGTAGGCTAGTCAAATAATTCTAGAAATTTGATCAATGATTATCAGCTATATAAATGCAGTTTAGGGAAAAAAAAGAACACTACACCTTGGGGAGTTCTGAATAACCATGGAGGGGACAAGTAAAATATGAATATATGGGAATTAACAGAACTTTACACCAAAACGTATGCAAATTAAAGTTGAACATCTATTCCACAATCAAAACACATCAGAAGACTATATGTACGCTAACTTCTCAGAAGCTAAGTCCTGATACATATCTGGAAAATTAGATGTGATGTGTTAAACATAGTAACATGAACTCAATTTGTTAGTTTATATACTCCCAGAAGCAGAAACTGGGAAATAATTTGCAGGCAACCAAGCAGTAGATTTGTAAAGTGCAGGGAATATTGATTGGCTTGGAGAAACTGTTACAGAAAAAGGTGGGGGTACAGCCAACAAACGCAGGGAGTGAAAAAACCTTCACAATCTACACATCTGACAAAGGACTAATATCCAAAATCTACAACAAACTCAAACAAATAGGCAAGAAAAAAACAATCCCATCAAAAAGTGGGCTAAGGACACAAATGGACAATTCTCAAAAGAAGATATACAAATGACCAACAAACATACAAAAAATGCTCTATATCACTAATAATGAGGGAAACGCAAATCAAAACCACAATGTGATATCACCTTACTCCTGCAAGAATGGCCATAACAACAACAACAACAAAATTAAATAAAATAGATGTTGGCATGGATGCGGTGATCAGGGAACACTTCTACACTGCTGGTGGGAACGTAAACTAGTACAACCACTATGAAAAACAGTGTGGAGATTTCTTTCTTTCTTTTTTTTTTAAATTTTACTTTAAGTTCTGGAATACATATGCAGAACATGCCGGTTTGTGATGTAGGTATACATGTACCATGGTGGTTTGCTGCACCTATCAACCTGCATGCTTTAGGTATTTGTCCTAATTGAAGAATTTGCCCCTGACCCCCTGACAGGCCCCAGTGTGTGATGTTTCCCTCCCTGTGTCCATGTGTTCTCATTGTTTAACTCCCACTTATGAGTGAGAATATGCAGTGTTTGGTTTTCTGTTCCAAAAACAGTGTGAAGATTTCTTAAAGAACTAAAGGTAGAGCTACCATTTGATCCAGCAATCTCACTGTTGGGTATCCACCCAGAGGAAAAGAAGTCATTATATGAAAAAGACACAATTCGCAATTGCAAAATGTGGAACCAACTTAAATGCCCATCAATCAACAAGTGTAGATTTAAAAAACTGTGAGATATATATATATGTATATATTATACACACACACACATACATGATAGAATATGACTCAGCCATAAAAAGGAATGAATTAATGGGATTCACAGGAACCTGGATAAGATTTGAGACTATTATTCTAAGTGAAGTAACCCATGAATGCAAAATCAAACATTGTATGTTCTCATTCATAAGTGGGAGCTAAGCTATGAGGATGCAAAAGCGTGAGAATGACACAATGGGCTTATAAATCACCACTAAAGAACTTACTCATGTAACCAAACCACCTGTTCCCCAATAACTTACGGAAATAAAAAAATTAATCAAAATTAAAATTAATCTCATGGGAAAATCTTAAAAATAGAATAAAACTCACATCAAAGATTATCCCATGTGAGAGATGAGATGCTTTGGGGTATTTAAAGAAAAATTATTATTTAAAAGTTATTGGGTGTTTTATTTAGGTAGTCTCAACTCCCCCACCACAGGCCTGCCATTAAGTGAGCAGAGCAGATAGTCTTTCTTCTCTGCTTTTGTTTGTTTGTTGTTTTTGTTGTTTAGCAAAATAAACAACTTAGACATAGATTTGTAGATATTAAGTATCTGGAGCACATAGAAATAGGATCTGACAGATATGAGAAATTTGAGGAAATGGGGGAGGGAAATGAATAGCTTCTATTACAATCAAACAACTAATCATAGGTTGCAATTAGTATAATCATATAAACTATAAGATACTTATATTTATATACTTAAAGAGATAAAAAGAGGGCCATGAAAATGCAACAATTGAAGGGACTGTTACAATTGGAGAGGCTGTCTTTAAATGATCAAATCAAACTTCTCAATTCAGAGATACTAGGGAATCTGAAGCAAGTAAAAATCCCATACCTAGCTAATTCCAGCACTTTGGGAGGCTGAGGCAGGCATATCATGAGGTCAGGAGTTGCAGTCCAGCCTGACTAATGTGGTGAAACCTCCTCTCTACTACAAATACAAAAATTAACCAGGCATTGTGGCACATGTCTGTAATCCCAGCTACTCAGGAGGCTGAGGCAGGAGAATTGCTTGAACCAGGGAGGTGGAAGGTGCAGGGAGCCGAGAGCACACCACTGCACTCCAGCCTGGGCAACAGAGTGAGACTCTATCTCAAAAAAACAAAACAAAACAAAACAAAAACAAACAAACAAAAACCCATACCTAGAAACAAAAGAAGCTAAATAAAAAGGAAATATTAGTTATTAATGAATGACAACTTGACAACTTCTCAATAAGATCAACTGACTCTAGATTAAAATTAAATCACGTTTTCAACATGAGAGGACAAAAGTCCACAAAACTCAGTTTAGAACTGCACACTCAGTGAACTGATCTATCAGGGACAAAAATATAAAATAATGAAAATTCCAGAAAATGCTATATGAATTTACCATCAAAAATCCCTCATAATACTAAAAGAACTTTGGAAAGCCTCATTTCACGAAGAGAGTCAGTTGGGAAGTAAGTGCACAGTCACAATAGAAGAAAAAATGAATGAAACAGAAAAATATTTTAAGAAATATGAGTAAAATAATCCCAAGAGAAATTAGAAAATAATTCTGACTGCATGACAATAAACAACAAATAAATCATAATTTGGGGGACTTAGTTACACCAAGTTTTACAGGAAAATTAATCACCTTAACACCTTAATAAAAATTTAGAATTTCAAGTCAATGTTTTAAGCTTCCATAATAAGATGCCAAAAAAGAATAAATTAATGAGAAGAATTTAATTAAACTGCAAAAGAAACAACCCCCAAATAACAAATATGCATATTTGAGTGAAAATCAATGAAACTGAAAACACATAAACAATAGAGAAAAGTAAAAAGTCCTTTAAAAAGAATAATACATTCAATAAATTCATAGCTTTACTATCAAAGAAAAAAATGAGTATCATTACAACCCTTAGATATTAAAAGAAAAATCATAGAATAACATACTAAGAACATATTTATGACAATACATTTAATAAGTGATGAAATGATGTTTTGAAAAATCCAACTTATAAAAAATAAGGAAAAATTATTTTTCTTACATATCATAAATGAATTAAATTTGTGATTAATTACATTTTAACAGAAAAAGCTCTGGGGCCAGTTGGCTTCACTGGTTATATCTGTCAACCTTACAAAGAAAGAATATTAACTTTGCCAAATCACCTTTATAAAATAGAGAAGAAAGGGTCTGTTTTCCCAAGTCAATTTTCAAGGCTAGCAAAATAACCTTAATAAAAAATGTTGAAAAGATAGAACAAAATAGAAAATTACAGACCTGTATTTATTATTAAGATAGATGTAAAACTTTTAACAAAGTGTTAACATATACAGAAATTTATCATGACCAAGTTTGGTTTACCCCAGAAACATAAAGTTATACGTTTGAAAGTCAATCCATAATAATAGAACACAATAATAGAAAACAAGATAAAATAACATAATCATCTCAGTAAAAAAAAAAAAAATCAACTTGATAAAATGTAACACCCATTCATTTTAAAATAACTAAAAGTCATAGCAAGCTAGGATATAGAAGAAAAGTTTTTCAGTCTTATAAAAACATTCATAGACAAGTACAGCTTGCATTATGCTACTAGTGAAATACTGAACATTATACCAAAAAGATTGGGAACAAGGAAAGGGTATATATTCTCATCACTTACTGTTTTACTGGAAGTTTTTGGCAGACCTATAATGCAAAGAAATAAATACTATTATAATTGCTTAAAGTAAGGAGAAAAATCTATTTGCAGAAGATGTGATTTTTTATTAAAAAATTATTGACACTATTAAAAATGACATTAGAATAATTTAACAAGTTTGCAATATACAAGATCAATAAGAAAAAATTAATTGTATTTCTATATACTAGCCTAACATTATTTAAAAATAAAATTAAAATACCTCTACAGTAAAACTTAAACCTAGCATTGAAAAATTTTAAAAGGGCTAAATAGACAGATTTTCATAGTTTAGGGGTCTCCAAATGTGGAAGATAGCAATTTTCCTCAAATTGACCTTCCCATTCAACACCACTCAAATAAATGCAAGTTGGCTTTTATTTTTGGTAGAAATTAAAAAGTCAATTTTAAAATTTATATGGAAAGACAAAAGGTGTAGTGCAGCCTAAACAACCTTAAAGAATAACAAAGTTGGAAGATTATTTAGACTTCTTGACTTGAATACTGTCTGTAAAGCTACAGTAACCAAAGCATTATGGTTTTGGCATAAGGACAGAAAAAATGATCAATAGAATACATAGAAAGTCCCGATATAGAATGACAGGTATGTTATCAATAAATGTACGCAGAATTTCCAGGGTAGTTAAATAGAAACAGAAAAGCTTTTTAAAAGCAACTATGTTGGATTATTAGGATATTCATAAAAGAGAGGAAAACCACTCAAATCCTACTGTATTTCATAAAGAAAAGTTAATTTGAAATGGTTCCTAATCTTTTTTTTTTTTTTTTTTTTTTTTTTTTTTTTTTTTTGAGACAGAGTCTTGCTCTGTTTCCCAGGCTGGAGTGCAATGGCGTGATCGAAGTTTCCAGAGGTTCTCCTGCCTCAGCCTCCTGGGTAGCTGGGATTACAGACACATGCCACCATGCCCGACTAATTTTTGTATTTTTAGTAGAGATGGAGTTTGGTCATGTTGGCCAGGCTGGTCTCGTACTCTTAACCTCAGGTGAGCTGCCCACCTCGGCCTCCCAAAGTACTGGGATTACAGGTGTGAACCACTGTGCCTGTCCGAAATGGTTCCTAGTCTTAAGTACAAAAGTTAACACTATAAACATTTTGAAAAAAAAGCAGAACATCTTTTAAACATGGAATAGGCAATTACTTTTTAGACAGGACACGGAAAACACTAAATGTAAGAAGAAAAGAGATAAATCAGAAATCATTAAAATTAATACTTTGTGTTAATATGAATGACTTAAAAATCAAAAGGCAAGCCATATATTGGAAGAGAATTTTGTAACACCTATATTTGACAAAAGACCTGTATCCAGAGAATTAATGCTTATAACCCAATAGAAAGTAAAGAAATAATCAGACAAAAAACTTCAAAGATGGATTTACAAAGGAAGATATAAGTGGCAAGCAACTGCATGAAAAAGTGCTCGTTACCATTAGTAATGAGGGAAATATCAATTACAATGATAGCGAAATACCATTACATATTCCCTACTACAATGGCTAAAATTAAGACATCTGACAACACTAAATACTTGTGAAAATGTACAGAGCAGAAATTTTATATACTGCTGGTGAGATTTTAATATCATCCTTTCAAAACAACTTGGCAGTTTCTTATAACATTAAATATTTGTTTACCCATCAAAAGGAAAACTTGTGTCAAAAAAAGCCCTTGTAAAAATTGTTCATAGCAGCTTATGCATAATGGTCCAAATACGGAAGCATCTCAAATGTCCATCAAGGGGTGAATAGATAAATAAACTGTGGTTTATTAACACAGTCAGCTATAAAAATGAACATATTATTAGTATAAAAACATGAATGAAATTCAAAACCAAACATGTTACAAAGCCAGATAGAGAAGTTTATTTACTCTATAATCTATTTATATGAAATTCTTAAAACAGAAAAATATTTCAGCTATCACTGTGATGGAAATCAGAATTGTGATTGCCTTAATGCTGAAGAATTAACTAGAAAGGGGTATAAAGGAACTTTCTGGGAATCATGGAAATGCTGTATGTCTTGATTGGGTTGTTAGTTTCATGGGATTATACACTTTCAAAGGTCATCAAATTGTACTCAAAATCTGATGATTAATAGTATATAAATTGCTTCAGTTAACTTTTTTTAATAAGCAATTACTATAACATGTTTAGTAAACCTTCCACTTAATGTAATGAGGAGCATGAACTCACACCCCTTTATGTACAAAAAGAAATAAGTAGACTAAACACACCAATTAAAGGTACTGTTTCTCAGTGTTTTTTTAAAAATCCAGATATATGTGAAGTACAAGACAGTCACCAAAACCAAGAGTCAGAAAGCTGAAAGAAAAAGATACGACAGGTAAATAAAAACACAAAAATGGGTGAAGTTATGTTAATAACTGAAAAATAGAATTTCAGACAAAAAGTATTAGTGAAGATTCAGAATCTCCACATATTGATGAAAATGTCAAATTGCCAGGGAGACCAAAAATTCTAAACATGTATGATTCTAAGTAATCCATCATATAAAGTAAAACATTTACAGGACTACATTACAATGTGTCAAAAACTGTCATAATGAAAAAAAAAAACTTAATATACCTCATGTATTTATAGATAAATAATGTAGACAAGGAAAACAATAGGACTCGTGAATAAATTGGACACACCCTGATAATCCAGGAAAATCCATTCCCCATCTTAAGATCCTTAACCTTAAGCACATCTGCAAATTATATTTGTTATTTCTTTTAAGTTTTATTTTTTAAATTGCTACATGATTGTACATATTGATGGTGTTCCATGTGATGTTTTCCTACATGTATACATTGTATGATTAAATCAGGGTAATTAGCAAATCTATCACCTCAAACATTTATCATTTCCTTGTGTTGACAACATTCCAAATCCTCTCTTCTAGCTATTATGAACTACTGACACGGTTTGGCTCTGTGTCATCTTGAATTGTACTCCCATAATTGATTTGGGGGTATTCTCATACTTGAACTGTACTCCCATCTTGAATTGTACTCCCATAATTCCCACATGTTGTGGGAGGGACCCCGTGTGAGATAATTTGAATCTTGGGTGTGGTCCCCCCATATTGTTCTCGTGGTAGTAAGTCTCACGAGATTTGATGGTTTTGCGTCTTCCTCATTTTCTCTTGCCACTGCCATGTAAGCAGTGCCTTTCACTTCCCGCCAGGATTCTGAGACCTCCCTAGCCATGTGGAACTGTAAGTCCAATTAAACCTCTTTTTCTTTCCAGTCTTGGGTATGTCTTTATCAGCAATGTGAAAACGGACTAATACAGACAGCCTATGGTGCAATAGAAAATTGGAACTTATTCTTTCTAACTGTAATTTTACACCCATTGACCAAACTCTCACTTTTCCCATCTCCTTTCTACTCCCCGAAATAAGTCTTTTGTTATTGATTCAATCATTTGTTTATATCAGTATGGGCTCATGCATGTTTATTTTTACTTTGAGTTATAATCCAATACTTCTTTATTTATTTTGTTGCTTAAATGATTTGAACTTGCACAAAAATTTCAAAATGTAATTTCATTTTTTGTTTATGATTAATCTATGTTTGTACAAACATATTTCTAGTCATTTATCGAAACTTCTGTCCTTTCACCAAGGGCTGGATAGCTTCACATTTTGGTGAGGTGGGGATAGTTATATTACCCACCTCACAAATTGTAAGGATTAAAGGAATTCATATGCAAACAGCTTAAATCAGGGGTTTGGCAGTGACTGCATGTTACATGTCAGTTGCTCTTATTAGTTTGTCTATTGAGATATTGGGCCTCAAAGCAGCAGGCTGTCTCTCCATCTCTCATCTAACATCTGGAACTCTGAGAGGCTTGTTCATCAATTAAAGGCAAGTAAATAAGTATATAAATTATATATATGTCAAAAAATTATTAGAAGAAATACGTTACTAACATTAATGCTTTTTGGGGGCAATTTTTGGCTAGAGGATCCTAGCAATAGTTATCAGAAAACAAGGGTTTCTCAGAACACAGTTTTTTTGGGAAATGTGTTTGGTAAATGCTACTCCAGTAGTTATGACACATGCAAATGATTAGCTTCCAAAAGTTTCACCATGTACCATAAAAAGATAAATAAAGATATAGGCCTTATTCCTTTTTTCCTGTCTATAGGAATTGTTTCTTTTGGGACACACAGGACTTGTCATTCAGTTGCATCTGGAAAGAGCCCAATTCTAAACATAACTTGAATTTTGCTTTGAATATAATAGGGCCATTTAATTTACATTTTTTCATGCCTGTGTTTCTCAGAACATTAGGTTTCTATTCATTCAAGTAGAATAATTTTTCATATCGACCATAGCAGAAAACAAGTGTCACTTCTTTTTCAGTTTGCATTACCTGACTCTAATCTCTCTTCAGCACAACCCTCAAGCATTCTCAGCCATAGAGGAGAGTAAATTGAAAACTCATAGAATAATTTTAAATATGTGCACAGCTGCACTGAAAACCAATTCTAAAAAGGGGCCTCCCTGCATTTTCCTCTCCCTTTCATAAGGTTTGACAATAAAATAATGCCTTTCAGTGACAAAGGGGCTCAAGCTTTCAGTGAGCAGAGCTCTCTATTCGGCCCAAACACAGACACCAGGATGACTGACTAGGGCTTCTGCCTCTCCTCTGACTCCCAGTGTCCAGCACATACAGAGGAAGGTCCTCTGTACCTTGTCGGCTGTCTGGGTATTTCAAATAAACCAGCAATTTCTCAGCACCTCTAGGACACCTCGGGGGACCACACTTTGATCTCTACATTAAAATTATTGGTAAAAAAAAAAAAGATACTACTAATATTTTTTCCTTTATTATTCTGTAAAAATCATCTTATGAAAATTAGCAAAAACCAGGCATCATCTCATGTAGAGTTTCTACCTATTATTTTGATTAGGCTTCATCTTCACTGCTTCTTATTAAGAATTTCCCCACATATATATGCCAGAAAATGTTTAAAAAAAACATATCTGTGACTCAATTCATTCTAATATCTATGGTCGTATATGGCAAATATTAGGGAAAGAAATCTTTAGAATATGAGATGAGTAACTCAGGTAATGTTTGGAAAGGTTATAGGGGTATATATAATGTCTTACAAGGCATATTGACATTTACTTATTGTGGTGTCAGAGAAAAACACCTTAAGTTGCACGTTGAATAAATTAACCATATTTATTCCTGACAACTTGAGAAGCAGAAAATGTGTGGAAGTGTGCTCTGTGTGAGATGGGAGCATTGTTAACAACATGAAAGATTAAACAATGTAATGCAAGTTTTTTTTCAGAAACTCTCAATTATTTTTGAAAGAAAAACATCATGTATAACAATGTATAATGTAAAGCATTGTTAAACACATGATAGATATGTTTTACTCTTTTCTTGTATATAAACACATGTGCATACAACATACAGCAATTTCTTGACTCTAGGACATAATCTACCTTGTATTTTACCTAATACATTGAGAACTGTAACTAATAATAAACCAGTGATCAAGAGTGAAAATGAATGATTTCAAAATATGGCTTAATGGATTCACGTATCAGTGTTTCTCTTTATTAATTACATAGGAAGGCTGCACTTTAAGCTTTGAGTGTTATGCTGGTATGAATCAGAAGGCTAACATTACTTTTTGAAAAACATAATTTTACCATATCAATTGTATATATTTACCTTATGTCATGTGTTTGTGTCCCCCAAAATGGTATGTTGAAGTCCTAAAAATCCTCATGCCTATTAATAAACTATTTGGAAATAGGACATTTGTAGATGTAATCAAGTTAAGATGAGGTCATACTGGATTAGTGTGAGCCCTCAATCCAATCACTGGTGTCCTTAAATAAGGAGACACAGACAGAAACACAAGCAGAAAGGTGTATGAATACAGAGATTAGGGTGATGCGTCTAAAAGCCAAGGAAGGCCAAGGATTGCTGACAATTACTAGAAGGTAGGAGAGAGGCATGGAACAGATTCTCTCTCAAAGATGACACTTTTATTTTGGACTGCTAGCTTCCAGAACTGAGAGAGAATAGATTTCTATTATTTTCAGCTACAGTTTATGGTTCTTTGTTGTGGAAATCCTGGAAAACAAAACTACAGAAACAAAAACTATAAAATATTATTTTTTAAAATTAAAATTACCTAAAATTACAAAATCCAGAGCTAGTGAGAGCATTTACCTGTCCAGATTGTATTTTGTTAAAATGTTTCTTTGGCTTTATACATGTTTTTCTATGTTTTTTTGGTTCTTTATATGTTTACCTATTTATCACATTTGTGGTAGTCAAGTCTATTAATAATTTCCTTTTTGATATATCATTTTGGTATCATAATAAAAGAAATTCCCCATTATAAAAACAGAATTTACTTAAACACTTTTAATATTACATCTCAATCTCTCATTCCCCCCTTTCCTGCTCCCCTTTCTTCCTTCCTTTATTGCAAAGTGAGAAGCAGAGCTTCATGTTTTTAACAGCCAGCAAAACGTCTCAGCATTACATATAATCTGTTATCTTTCCTAAAATGATTTAAACTATCACCTTGTTGTATATATTACATCCGTGAACCAAAAATAAACTTACAAGCCTCTCAACCAACTGAATGGACCCCTCCTATCCACCAAGGGCATTCTAAAGTAAACTTGAAATACTAGTTCAGGCTATAGTGAAAATGGGTAGTTGGACATGCCTCATTATACCTTCCTCCCTTTGGAATTCAGGCACAGTTGATCAGTTTTAACATTAAAACAGGCACCTTAAGACTGTCAGAACAGACTTTTTAAGTCTGATAAGAAGTATTTACTATCTCTTCTCTCTGAAGCCTACTTCAGAGAGAGGTGTCCTCTGCATAATAAGAACTTCAGTATCCACAACCCCTTATCTCAACCTAGACACTCCTTTCTATTGATCCAGGTCTTTAGACTTTCACAGTCAATTGATCCAATTGCCAATCAGAAAATATTTGAACCCACCTATGACCTGGACACACCCCCTCACCCACACCTCACCACCCACTTTGAGAGTTGTCCTGCCTTTCTGGACTGACCAATGTATATCTTACTTGCATTGATTGATGTCTTATGTTCCCCTAAAATGTATAAAACCAAACTGTAGCCTGACCACCTTGGGCACATGCTGTCAAGACCTCCTAAGATTGTGGCACAGGAATGTGCTTAACCTTGGCAAAATAAAGTTCTAAATTGATAAAGAGTTGTCTTAGATAGTTTTTAGTTTACACACCTTATATGCCATAAACTTACATTTGTGCTTTCTATTCTGGTTCATTGATCTTCCTGTTATTAAAAAACATCATGTAGTTTTAAATATCAGTATATAATATTTTCAAAGAGGCTTTAATTTACACCTTATTATGTCTTTTTTGGTCCAGATTTTCTCAATTCTTAAGTATATTATCCCAAATAAAATTTAGAACTATTTCTCAAGAGTCATTTTATTTAATTTTTATCTTATTGCTTATATTATTAGAAAAATAAAAATATTACACCAATTATTATAAGATTTTAGCATATGTGTTTTAAGTTAGGCATAATTACGTGAAAAATATAAAAATTCATGTTAAAATAATAATTCCTCAGCAAGAAAAATTTCACAGGGCAAAAAGTTGTATTCCTATAATCATATATAAATTAATTTCAATCTTACCATTTAGTTAATAAAATCATGTCAAAATGCTGTTTCTCTAAATATTTATGCCATCTATCCTCATCTCTTCCTAACACACATCAGCAAAATTTTGCATCCTTACACAAGTAAGCCATAGTCATGACCAAGTATGTTTTTCGCAAAATTTTTATCATACTTAGCAGTCATAAGTTTTGTAAAAGTGTAATAATTGTTGACTCTTTTTTTAAATCTTGCTTTTCTAAGTTGGGTAAGAATTCTCTTTAGTTTTAACTGTACTTTCATCATCACATATGCTGTATTTGCAGTTTTTCCAAATTTCCCTATTGTCCTTCACTTTGTTTCTATACTTGGAACAATGCAGCACTAAACATGATTTCATTTAAATACTTTGTACTTAGTAAATTTACAAAATGGATTGGTTGGTCTTTACTTTTTAAAATATATTTTGTTTTTTGAGATATTTCAATGCAGCTATAATTTACATCTATACAATTACTCTTGAATTTGAGTATCTCTTCATTTTTCATTGGCCTTTTGAAAATATTCCTTTTAATAACATCAATTCATGTGTGCCATTTTTAAGTAAACATTTTATTTTGCGTTAAATATAGATTCACATGCAGAACTATCTCATGTATTTACCTAGTGTCCTCCAGTGGTGGGAAGGGGGATTCAAAACGTTATGCTATTTTTTATTACATTAATTTTTGTTGTTAATCTCTAAGAAGTAATTTGGACAGCGTAGAAATTAATTTTTGTCTTTCTACTGTGATACTTTTTGGTTCTGTTAATTGTTCATTGACAGAATTTATGATATCTTTTCCTATAGACATCTTTCTTTCAATAGCTTTACAATTTTATTCTCGATTAGAGAAGACTTTTCTATACTCAATTAATATTTTGCTTTCTAGATTTACTTGTAGGAACTTAATTTCTTTGTGAAATTATTAACTATTTCACCTGTCTAGATTTTAATTTTGAATATAGTACAGTTGGGGATACCTATGTTCCCTTCATGTTGAATATGTTGTTTCTAGTAATATTTACAGTAGTGTACATCATTTTCCACTGCATCAATGTTTTTATATTCATATATTAACATGTCATATTTAGGGATTTAATTATGGTTTTCCCATTGTGTTCCATTAGTTTCTATGTATTTCTATACCACTACTAAATTATTTTGATTATAGTGTCTGCTTCCTATACTTTAATATATTTGTGAGAAAATGCTCTGCTAAAATTTTTTAGGGTATTATCATTGATTCTCATTTGATTACTGTTGCAGATACTTCTGCTACACTCAATTACTTCCCTTAGTCTGACTCTAATTTAAGCAGCATCTACATTGGATGCTTCCTTTAGAGCTCAGACTTCCTGTCACTGTCAGCTCCCTGGACAAAGTCAATGTCTCATCCAGCATCTTTTCACTTTCAACTTCAGGACGTTTTCAAGACTGGTATCTGTTTGGCCCGAGTAGAAGTGCAGTCGTTAATGAATATACCCTGGAGCTATGCTCAAAGAACACTGGAAGAAAGCTGGCGGCCATCCAGAACCTGATGGACAGTTCCTGGGAGACATTCTTTGCACTTCTCAGGTAGTCCAGCGAATTGAGCATCTAGTGCCTATAAACAGAAACCATGATCATGCATCTCTTACAGGTGCTATTTACTGCTCTCATTTGCCCAATCCCTTCACTCTTGGCATCTGAGATTATCTCCTAAATAAACCATTTGCCCTCAAATCTTTATTTAGGATTTTTGCTCAAGTGAATACAAACCAAAATAATTTTGAAGATTAGTTAATTCTTTGAATACGTCTTTTATGAATTCATTAAGATTACATTAAATGCCTATATTAATCTTGAAAGAACTGATAATTTTATAATGATATCCAAGTACTTGCTATATATAATTTTAGATTTGTTTAGGTGGTGTTTTATGTCTGCTAATGGATTTATTATTTTGTTTCAGATAGATATTGTGCCTTTTCTAGGTATTATTTCTTATTTTCAAATATTTATTGTTTTAATTTCACAGTTACCAATGGAATATTTTTATTCATTTTACTCTTAGTTGGGCTAAAATAACAAATTTTCTTCACTCAAACAACCCTAAAAACTTTGCATATAAATTCAAAGTCTTTCCCTTTCTTCCTTTCTCTCTTCCTCCCTCCCTTTTTCCTTCCTTCTTTATTTTTCCTTCCTTCTTTTTTCTTCTTTCTTTAATAGAGTCTTAGCGATATTTCAAGTTTTCATCTTTTCATTCAGAAAAACAAGGTGATTTTATCTCTTCTAAAATGTATGCAAGTCACTTCATTTTCATTTCTTATGCATTTGTCATATCTTCCAGGGATATGTTAAACAACACTGATAGTAGACATCCTTGTCTAGATGATGATTTAAAACAAAATTATTCATTGTGTCACCATTTTATATAATATTTCCTACTAGATATTGATAGATGGCCTTTATTATATTTATCTAATTGCCTTCTTGTCCACTGATACTTCACAGTTTTTTAACAGGCAGCTCTGTTGAATTGTATCAACTACCCTTTCAGCATTTACTGATATAGTAACATGATTTTTTCCTCTTCTTTATTTTTGATGCAGTTGATTTACTGAGAAGTAGCTGAGCTTCGAAAATATTGGTATACTATTTTAGAAAAAAAAGTAAAATACCAGCCAGTAACCTATATCACATAAGTTTGAGTACTCTTCTAAATGTTGTAGTATATGTTCTAAACTAGTAAATTATAGATGGCGTTATTTAGAAGACACACTGATATAGTTTGGATATTTGTCTCCAAATATCCAATCTCAATTTGGTATCTCAAATTTGATTTCCATTGTTGGAAGTGTGGCCTAGTAGGAGGTGTTTGGGTCATGAGAATGGATCCTTGATGAATGCCTTAGTACTCTCCTAAGAGAAATGAGTGAGTTTGTGCTCTATTAATTCCCACAGAAGTTGATTGTTGAAAAGAACCTAACGCCTTCTCCTCTCTCTCTTTCTCTCACTTGCTCGCTCTCTCACTGTGTGATCTCTGCATGACAGCTCCCTTTTGACTTTTACCTTTCACCATGAGTGCAAGCAGCTTGAGACCCTCACCAAAAGCAGATGCTGGCACCAAGTTTTTTGTATAGCCTGAAGAATAATGAGTCAAATAAACCCCTTTTCTTTTAAATTAGCTAGCCTCGGGTGTTGCTTTACAGCAACATGAAAGGATGAAGACACACAACAGTGGTTCTAGTCATTCAATATTTAGGCTGCTCCCCACCTGGAAAAATCTAGCCTTCTTGTGCCATTAGAGAAACAGGACAAAAAGGAGGTTGTTGTGCTGTCGCGGGAATTGGGATTGGGACATTAGGAATATACCTGGAACCTAGGAAATTTTTCTGAATGATTCTGGGTGCTGCCATGTCCAGGGATAAAAATTAATAAACAACTGTAGTAATTCATCCATGCAGGACCATTGCGACTCAGATGTTTCATGTATAAACCTTTGAGTGACCCCACCAGGTAAAAATCCCTGACTGAAAGAGATGTTTCAAAATTGAGACAATACGAAATAAACAGCAAATGAACACTGTTACAAATAATATCATCACACATTGCAAAGATAAAATAGGCTGTAACTTCAAACATTTTTTACCTTGCTGGGTCTGCACATGTTTTGCATATAAACTAGTGATTTTGTTTTCCTATTTCTTATACCAACTTTTTAATGTAAAGATTTTTGGTGGTTAATTCTATAACTTATTCCTTAGGTTATAGAATACTTTGGGGGACTGTAATGAACCAGAAAATGAATAAATCTTATGCAGAGCGAGCCACAAAAACTGATACGATTTTAGTCATCCAATTTGGGGAGAGATTGAGCAGTGCTTTATTTTTTGGGCAAAAGATGCATTATGTTGTGTTTATTGCTATTATTTTAGTGTTACAATTTATGGATGGGTAGGTAAGTATTATAACTGTTGAGTAGACAAAGCCTATACTGTGTTGCATATAACCAATTGATATTTGATACCCACTTCTACTTCCTTCTAGTACATTTTTATTTACAGAAGAGGCTGCAGAGGTAAAACAAAACAAAACAAAACCACCTCATCCTTCTTTGTAATATTTACGGGTGCAAATAAGTTTCCATCATATAGATTCATTTACTCAAGTTTGTGTAACAGGCTTTGCTTGGACAGCTTTCTATTTATGTTTTCCAGTAATGTGGGGGAGGTGTGACTATTAACAGAACACATTCAGAGGTAACCACCGCTAGATTTATCATTCAAAGATCAAATTACTTAAGTCAGTTCCACAAGACAGCAACATGCATAGCTTCCTGATACCAACCACTCTATTTCTATCTTATCCTTTTCCTTTTATGTATTTTTCTGCATTGAATTTGATTTTCTTCAACATACAAAAAGTGATTTCTGTTTTTTTTTTTCAATGATACAGATTCATTGGAGGTAGGAAAACAAGTTCAGGAAGGGAAAGGAAAAGCAATTATGTTCTAAATGTTTTAACCTTTGGAAAAAAATAAAAGAGAAGAAATAATAGAGAAATTGGAAGGTAATAGAAGCGGAATAATGCATCTTATTGTGGGAAATAATTGAAATATTGCTTATAATAAAAAATCATGTATCTGATTACATGCTAGAAAAAGAATAGAACCTATGAATTAAAAAATAAAAAATTAACAAATCTCAAATTTATTCACAGGAAAAATGGAATAATGATTATTTATTTCTCAATCATTTAATTTTTGTCTTAGGGTTTAGATGTTTTGCACTTGATCTTCCAGGCCACTTATTGGAATCTCAAGAGTGATTATTTAGATCTGTGGGGTTGGTATTGAATTTTTTTTTCTTTAGAAACACAGTTTTCTCAGCTTTTTATGCCTTTTTATATTGAATATTTTTAAGTAAATGCATTTGGGTAATTGAATTTAATCTTTCTGCTTCTAAGGTAGGTTACAACTAATTGAATACAAACTTTAACAAAGTGATATTTGGTTATTAAGATTGAGCTTTAGAAAGATGTCCATCCATCTCATATTAATATATAAAATGCAGTTCGATTTATCAGGTTGTTGAAAAGGTAATTACAGTTTCTAGGAAAGGGATGGTAATGTTAAGGTCATTGTCATGGAAAAAAAGGTAACTTTTGGGTCTTTGCCATGCCATTTGTAAACTGTCATGGCACTGGTGGGAGTGTCTTATGCCAATAAGCAATGAGGGGAGCTAGGGATTGCTTTCTGGGCCATTTGCTGGTTCCTTCCAGTTTTTTCATTTTATTCTGTCTGGACCAGATTCTGTTTTGGTTAGCAGAATTGTGACAGGAAACAGATCCTGCCAGATCTCTACCTTACTTCTTTTTAAAATAACTCAAGTCCAGGTTCTTTCTTCAGTGTTGTGAACCAGTTCATAGAAGGCATGCAAGTGTCTGCTTGAGCAAACCTGAAATGTATAGGCAGTTCTCAAGGTAATCCCTTTTCTGGTCCTGTCAGCTAGTTTCTTATACTTGGATTCTTAGGAGTAAACAAATAGCAATCCTTGCATTCTTTAAATGCCAAAGACCTGTACCAAATTCTCCATGTGCTTCTCTTGGTATCAACCTCACTGGAATTAAAGTAGAAGGAAAGCATCTTCAGTCTTCTTCAAAGATCCCTCCACTTTAGTATATGACAGTTGTCTATAAAGACATTCTTACTCTGCAGTTTCTTTAGCCCAACCAGATGAGACTTCTGGTCCTTCCTAATAAGAATTGTCTAGGTTAGTAATGTGTTAACAGCCTCAAAATATGTCTTATAATAACAGCATGGCTCACTGGACAGTAGTTTCTGAGCCTTAGGCCTTCTTTCGAAAGGCCTTTCTTCCATGGCAAAAGAAAAATTATAATTAATGTCCTCTTACAATTGTTTTGCCAATAAAAATAGGCAAAATGTTTTTGTTTTTATAGCACAGATTCTGGTGTATAAATAGATGATAGTCTAGATCTTTAAATATTTTGTCAATTTTATTAGCCTAGTATCAACGTGGTAATCTCTTACACTACTGTTCTATCACTGCCAGCTTATATTCATATTTCCCTAATTTTTACATATTAGAATACTATTGTGCATTTCCTTTCCTCATTATCAACTATTATTGTTTTTGTATAGTTGACATTTGTGATGTTACTGAGTGCTGTTTTCCCTGTATTTGACTTTGTATGATATCACCAAATTTATCCATTTCCTTCCTTCCTTCTATATATTTTTTGTTATACTTTTACCTATAGTTTCGCTTCTCAGTGTTATAGTTCATTCTATTTCATTGTAATCTTTTAGATACAATAAAGTCAGGATTGAGTTTTCTTATTGAATGTGTTTGTTAACCAAACTAAACACATTTGCAAATTTTTTGTCTCATGTTCATCAACAATATTGATAAGGCATATAAAAGACTGGAAATACAGTCTTTTACCATTCACCTTCAGAATCCACGATCCTTTGGTGGTTTTGCATCAAACGTTGATCAGGAGAGGTCTATCCTGAACTCATTTATTTTCTTTTTTTGATTTGTATAATTTGAATCTTCTGCCTGGATTCTTATAGAATATTTTCTTTGCAATTAAAGTTCAATCCTTTAATTAAACGATGCTTTGGCATTAGTTAATTTGCCTTACTTTAAGTCATCATTTAAAAAATCATACATTGAATTTTTTGTATAATGCTTTTGTTGTTTATGAACATTAACTATATAAATATTTTTCTCTAAAGTTTGTCTGCTGTATTCATTGACAAATTGTTGTGTGGTCATATATCTTTGCTATTCAATGACATTTGCAAAGTGCAATTTCAGTTTAGTAGTTTCTCTCTCTTCCCACTTTGCTTTCTGTTGATGACATATACCTATTGTAGAAAACAAGGTAGAGCTCCTACAAACTTTTTCTACATTAAACACAAAGTCTCACTCAGAATGTAATATCTTATACAACTGTAATTCTAAATTACTAACAAGGGGAAGAAACCTAAGTCACATTTTAAATTTTAATCCTTCACCCACACATATTTTCTACTTATATAAAATTAATCCTGTACAATATAATATCTTACTATATCACACTTTTCATATCAACTACATAAAATCAAAGTGTCTGGTAATG
The DNA here is from genome assembly GCF_007565055.1 of Rhinopithecus roxellana. Classification (NCBI taxonomy): domain Eukaryota; kingdom Metazoa; phylum Chordata; class Mammalia; order Primates; family Cercopithecidae; genus Rhinopithecus; species Rhinopithecus roxellana. The sequence continues at coordinate 63,892,772 of NC_044564.1, read as the reverse complement.
AGATAATAATTGAATATGTTATAATAACTGCCTTACCCTCTCTGAATCTTTTTATAGCACAGAAGTAGATATGATGTTTATGAAAATTAGTTAATGGGATATGTTTTGTTACATTTAATTTAGATTTATGTTTCAGAAAACATTAAGAGTTTTATGAAGTGAAAACCTCAAGGATAATGCAGATACGTAGAACACATGGAAGATAAATGAGAGTGGTTAGGAAACTGAAATGAAAATTTTATGAACTTATAGACATGTTGTAACTGCTCAACAGCCTTCCATTTAAAATGAATCTTAGAGTGAGCCTCAGGTAATGAGCTTAAATATTGTTACACGTAGAGTCAAAGGAGTTTGCTGTTTTATAGAGCATGAACATTGCTGTCATGTTCATAGTCCATGTTTAATCAAGTTTTTTGAAAAATTTCAAAAACATTTGCTTTCTTCTATAGTTTAATATGAAAATCATGTAACTACCCTAAACTACACATAGATAATCTATAGCATTTGTGACAAGACATTTTCTCTAAGAATCACTGAAATTACATTGATACTTCATTGTTTGCTATGAGCAAAATATGTGGGTGTAGAGTGTGAGTAGAAGTGAGTGGGAGGACCCACAAGGGGATAATAAAAACAAAGTTTGGATATTATTATCCTTTTATACATGCCAAATGCATAAAACTAGCATTAACACCTCTACTTTGGCCTACAAAAAGAAGCTGAAAGACCTAAAAATGTCAATTGTTGAGCACTAAAGTAAGAAAACTTTTATTTTTATAACTAGGAAACAATAATTTGTGGTTACAATGTATTGTCTTCACATTCATACACTCATTAAAGCCTCAGTCTTCTGAGGGAAGTAGCTGTTTGGTAGTGTACTTTCAACATGAGTGAAATGAAATCAAGAAGTCATATAGTTGGGGCAAAATTACAATATTAATATACTTTATGGTTCCCATGGATCTTGGTTTTATTTTGGCTCCAAGTATGATGGCTCTTCTACTGCATTATACTGACTTGCTGATATCTTTTAGGCTTAATAGCTTTCGATCACTTATTTTAGATAAAATTTAATTTATGCTTTAGTGAATATTTATGTATAAAAGATATAAATAAAGAAATGTATAATGGAAAATTTATCCCTCCCAAATTCTCTACATAGAGAAACTTTGTTTAAATTCAGATGATATTAGTTTCAATTACATGCAAATTAGCCAAACAAGTGAGTTAAAATGCTAAGATCAATATGATATCCCATATTTTGAGTCAAATAGTTGAAAACCATGGAAAAGAAATGATATCTGAGACTGTATCTTTTAAAGCCATATAAAATAAAGACAAATTCTCATTTAAAGCTTTCATAAAACCAGAACAAGTTAAGGCTATTAAAAAATGCACTTCTGAAAGTAGGGGTTTGGTGTTTTTTTATTTAGAAAATACTCAAAAAATGAACAAATTCTATGTAGTTCTATCATGATTTTTATTTCGTGGATATAAGTGATTAGAAGAATATTCAGTTTTAGAGAGAGCAGCTTTTATGACAAATAGACAATTTTGAAAACTCTAAACTACAGAGGAGTGCATCAAGAAATGCCTTGGGACTATGTTGAATAGTAGGTTTTTGATTTTTATTATTTTTCTATTTCATTTTATACTATTTTATGCTTTAGATTAGTCCTAGAGCCAGAGAAGAAATTCTAAGTACCATGTGTTTTATACTTGTTCTCCATCAGTACCTTTCATAAAAATGTGTGCTATTTGCTAATATATATATATTTACAGTTTTGTGTGACAAACTGAATCCAGAACGTAAGACTCACACTATTATCTTTTTTACCCCTTACATAGTCATCATTAATAAAGTATAACTGAATATTTTCTTGCTGATGCATAAGATCAGGCTGCTCACTAGCCAGTATCTATAGCTCAGAAGTGTTGGCTGAGGTTAAAAAACAACATATCAAAGTAGGCAAATAGAAGTAAAGAGTGTGACCTTATGTTCAGCAACTATATTAAAAGGGATTTTTTAAAGTGTTATCTTTGAGGGAATATATTTGAAAGAATTTTGGATAATTTTGCTTAGTGCAGTGAAAATCAAGGCAGTTAAGTTTCCTTCCAGTTAATCTGATTTCCTCTGTGTTTGCTCATCAAAATAGTCTGTATTTAAGCTTTTGAAGAATCTATTTGTGTGCCATCATGTTAATTGAATGGTCTAGGCTTTAGAAAAATGACACAGTGACAGGGATTATGTTGCCTAATTCTGTCTTATCTTTTCTTGTGCCTTGATATAGCTTTAAGAAGACAATAGTAACTTCAGATAGATTTAAGTATCATTAAAAATAAAAGATCAATTAATGGCACACAAAGCTTTTACCTAGCACTATGCTAATTTCCTTGAGCAAATTAGTGAAAAGGTAAAGTACTGCAAAAAGATAAACTAGATTTTGGAATTGGAGTAGAGAAAGGGTTGAGTTTTCAATTAAATTGATTTTACATAGAGTAGGAGTTTATAGTAGAGATGTTTAGCCTACAATTGTATATGTGTGTTTGTAGTTTATGATAGCTGTCTTGTAGTAAAATCTACAGATAGAAATAAAAGGGATACATTTTAGAATGAGGAGAACATTGGAAAAGCCAAAGAAACCAATGAAACATCAATTTAAGGTGAAAAATCGAGAAGGAAAATCTTGCACTGCATTTGAAATGAATGAGTAAAATAATAGGTGAAGAGATCAGAGATAATAATGACACAGGTGCTAAAAAAGCAGAATGGTTTTCACAGAAAATAGAATGAAAAATAGTGTTAAATATAGCCAAATAATCAAATAAGAAGGGATATCTATGAACTTTTTCTCTAGGAGATACTTGTGGAACTAGTCATTTCTATAACACAGTTTAAGAATGCTGCATTAAAAGAAATAAAATAAATGTCTACTGATGTGAGGTCCATAGTAAATGTGAATCAATTAAGCCATATATTTTCAATAGTGAGTTTCCTCATTTAACTCAGAAATTTAGAAATAAATATTTAAGTGGAAAGAATAAACTTCGAAGAAGTTGCTTTTCAAAGTTCAATGAGAAATTAACATGAGATGATATCGGTGTCTTGTCACAATGTCAAAAAATGTAGTAATTTTAGACGGTTTAGAGTTTTCCATCAGCTGCTGTGCTTTACGGACTCTCACTATAAACGAAGGAAATGGCATGAACATCTAAATTAGGAATTAACTCTGATACCAGGGAAGGAAAAAGTGTAGCATGGGTAGCTAGCCGTACAACAAAATGTCGTGCTCCCTTTCATGGTGTTGAGCAGATTCTGGGAAGTGACTGTGGTCCAAGAACTAGTTGTTTTCGTAGTAGATTATTTCTAAAACAAACCGTGAGTAGCTCTGACCAAAGAAAGGTGAGTGGAAGTGATGTGTGTGACTTCCAGGCTTAGATGAATAAAAAGCAGGTGTCCCTTTTTTGTCATTTTGTTCTTATGCCAGTTAGACATTCACACACAAGTTGACCTTGTTAAACCCATAAGCCTGAGATTCTGAGTGACTTAGAATGGAAAAGCACACTGCATCTCTCCCAATTTCTGCTCCCTATGACTGGATTTTGATAAATCAAGAGATGAACTCTATTGTGTGAAACCACTGAGAGTTTGGTAATTATTTATTGCATAACATAACTAATAAAAATGTTTATGAATAAATGGAGCTTAAGTGAAATTTTAGGTGGCTTGGAATATCTGTCCACACAGGAATGGTTGAAAATGTTTACTGTGGTTGTAGAGGCATGAATTACTTGAGTCCTGATGTAGGTGAATAGCAGAGTCACAGGGTGTCAGGAGGGCAGTGAGGTAACACAAGTAACCAGAAAGACATTTGTGCTAAGACCGAGGTTACATCAAGTTAAAAATTCATAATGAGTTCTCATTTATAATAATAATTTTAAAACACATAATTTATTATGCAACTTTTGTATTTATCATCACACTTATTAATTACAACTAAACTACAGATCAGGAAGAACAAAATATTATTCTTCTCATTTTAAAGATGAAGAAACTAAGGCTTAGAGAAGTTAAATAAATATTTCATTTCCGAGGCCATAGTACTAGCATGTTATAAAAATCACACTTCTTTTTTTCAGATGCGACACTAACAGTTAAACGCAGTTAAGGTGGTGAGAAATCGTGAATTCCTGGTTATGCTGAAAGCAGGAGTATAAAATCATTTGTTGCTTCAAATTGTCTACAGAAGTGGAAATACCAAAAGTGTATTAGTCTGTTCTCACACTGCTGTACATACCTGAGACTGGGTAATTTATGAAGAAAAGAGGTTTAATTGGCTCATAGTTCTGCAGGCTGTACAGGCTTCTGCTTCTGGGGAGACCTCAGAAAATTACAATCTTGGCAGAAGGTGAAGAGGAAGCAAGCACATATTCACATGGCCGGCAGGAGAGGGAGACAGACAAAGAGAGGGGAGGTGCTACACACTTCCAAACAACCAGATCTCATGAAAACTCTATCATGAGAACAGATAGGGAGAAGTCCGCCCCCGTGATTCTGTCACGTCCCACCAAACACCTCCTCCAACACTGGGAATTACAACTGGACGTGAGATTTGGGTGGGAACACAGAGCCAAACCATATCAAGAAGTGAGCAGACAACAGTGGTAATTATCTGGAGGAGACAATAAAGAAGACAGTGCAATACTCAAGAAGCAGCATTAAGAAAATGGGGGAAGGAAGTTAAGCTATCCCTTTCAGTTGGTAAATTAGGGTCAAAAAGAAAGGACATCAAAAGATGCATTGATATCAATTTAAAGACAAATGCGTAAAGCCCATAAAGCATCAAGTTACTATACTATATGTTACCTTAGTGAGTAAATCTATACCATATGTTGCTTTAGTGCACAACTTAATGAAGAGATATGTGAATTACCTTCAAGTAATGTTTGAGTTCTCACTACATGAAAAATATCTTAAGTGGGATCCATAGATCTCAGATGTAGTTCCTGCTCTGGAGATTTCAACACAGTAGACACTACTGTATTGTTTAATGTGGTGTAATATATATATATATATTAGATAAAATATAATTATATATGTTATATAATAATATATATTATAAAAACTTATATATAACATATTTAATATATATTTAATTAGCCTATGTACAATTAATAGGTATTCTTTTATTAGTTACCTGTTAACTACCTTACAAAGCAGAATGTAATAGAACTAATAAAATTATAATATTTGGAGATTGAATAGAAAATTTTTATTGGGAGGATCAGGGAAATCTCTTTGGAATAGGTCATTTTTAGTTGGTTCTTATATAAAGAGAAGATTTTTATAGAACGAAATTTGAGGGAAAGGTCTATTTATTAGTAAGAGATGAAGCAAAGTGTGAAGGCAGAAAAGACAAAATTTCTCCAAAATGGGAGGACAGGATAAAGATAGGCATGTAGATACCTAGAAAAAACTTTTTAATAAATATTTCTTGCTATATATATATATATTACATCTCATTTACTCCTCATAAAGTTAAAGGGTAAAATTTGAAACAAAGTTTGATAGCAAAGAAATACATACTGTGAAGGCTCAAGCAACTTCCAGTATATATTATAGGTATGAGTTACACTTAAGAGAAACTTACACAAAACGCTTGCTATTAGAACAAACTATGATACTGCTTGAGTTTTAGATATCAGATTGAAACTAATATATGGAAGACTTGGACATTATGCCTAGGTTACTGAATTTCCTTTGATAGTCCCTAGGGAGAAACAAAACTTGATTTTATGCAAAGAAAACTTATTAAAAATATAAAGGTTTAGCTGAATGATCCTGTGATTATATATATGATAAAATAAAGGGAAAAAAGGATACACAGTGAGGAGAAAAAAAGTAGAGGTACATGATGTTTCAATGCATCATGAATCTATTTGAAGAAAGAAGGTTAGCCTAGTGATGAAGAGCAAATGTTGCAACATCAAATATCTGCTGTTCTGTAACTTTGGAAAAATGTACACCACATTCTTAATTTTCGTAGATGTAAAATGGAGATCATTGTAAGACTTACTTCAGAATTGTCATCTCATTTAAATATAACTCATGAGAGCACAGTTTGCTCTCATGAGTTTTGCAGTTTGTTCTCATAGTTTCACATAGTTTCTAGCATATGATAAATACAAAATGAGAACTGCTAGTATAGTTTTCATCATTATGTTTTATTATTATTTACTATTATCATTTACATCATTACATTATCATTTGCATCACTTCTATGCATAGATTAATTCACATTCCACATTATCTTAGCACCATCAGCATGAATTCCTTACTTAGTAAATATGTAGATTTGCCTCACTATCCCAGAGTAGTTATTTTCAGAAGAAATTTGTGGTTTCATTTCAGAAGAAATCTGTGATTAATGTAGAGAAATAAATAGCCCAGTGGCATGTCAATTATAAGGTAAATTTAGAATCTTTGTTTCTATTTTTGTTCCCCTGAATATTATTACTTATTTTATTCAGAGCTATTGCCAGAAATCAGAACTTCCCTAATCTAGGAATGGTACTGAGAGCTTCTTACTGTGTAAAAGCCAAGAGTTTAAAGATTGCTGTTGGCAGGACACCAGGAAGGAAGCAAACCCTCAGAGAAAATTACTTTTAGGAGTTGCTATTTTCTCTTTACTTTGATGTGCATATTTCTTAGCCAGATGGTAGTAGCCCTATAGGGAATTACTTTAGGCAATAGACTTCTACTTACAAAATGTCTTTCTTTAAAGTCAATGGATATTTTCTGGATGAGTAATTTCATTGAGAAGAAAATAATAGAAACAGTCTTGAACTTAAGTACACTTAAACTTACGTAGTGTGTGTGTGGTGAAGGGTGTGCATAGGCATACCTGCCAACATATATATGTATTCTTAAATTCTGGGAAATTATTTTCCTTATTAACTCTACGGATTGTAAATTTTTGTGCTGATATTAGTATAATATAAAAAATGCTGATTTAAATAATATTTTTTAAATATACAACTGATTAAAATATAATGTAACCAAAGAAATTAAAGAATAGATGATTAAATATAGATCTGCACATCATTTTAGAATACAAGGAAAGGAAATATGGCTTTGGGATCAAGAAGTATGAATCATTGCAAAACTAGTTAATTCACTTTAATATGTAGGACAATGAAAGACTATTTGTTTATTGAATATGAAGTTTCAATTTAAGAGTCAGACCACAAGGGTAAGGAGAGCTAACAAATTATTGGATTATTTTGTCAGTATTCACTCTACATTTTTCCTCAAAAATGTATATGGTCGTATTTCCTTATCAAGAGGCCAAATTCTTCTTCTTTTTTTTTTTTTTTTTTTTGAGACGGAGTCTCGCTCTGTCGCCCAGGCTGGAGTGCAGTGGCCGGATCTCAGCTCACTGCAAGCTCCGCCTCCTGGGTTTACGCCATTCTCCTGCCTCAGCCTCCCGAGTAGCTGGGACTACAGGCGCCCGCCACCTCGCCCGGCTAGCTTTTTGTATTTTTTAGTAGAGACGAGGTTTCACCGTGTTAGCCAGGATGGTCTTGATCTCCTGACCTCGTGATCCGCCCGTCTCGGCCTCCCAAAGTGCTGGGATTACAGGCTTGAGCCACCGCGCCCGGCCCAAGAGGCCAAATTCTTACAATGACAGCAAAACTGGAAATATAGTGTTTCTATCACAGTGCCTCTGCTGAAAAGCCTGTGCAGTGTACTCCATTAGGGTGGACTGAGACTCCCTCCCTGAGTGGCCATCAAATTGTCATGGGTATAAAGGAAGGATATATTTCACAATCTCTTTTATAATTAATTTGGGGCTATGTGAGTGTCTTCTGACAAATACATTGCGGACATAAGGAATGCAAGTCAACTATCAGCCCAGCCAGAAAACATTTTGCCTAATTTATTCTCTGACTGCAAAACCAAGGCAGAATATTGCCTTAATATGATAGGAATCTGAATGTCTAAGTCACAGACCTGGCTGTGAGAACAGCCTGACCCAAATCAGACTAAGACATAAATAAGATGTACATTTAAACAGTGACAAGACTTTGGGATATTTCTTACACCAGCAGATAGTGTTAATTAACCAATCTAAAAAATCTTCCATCACACTCTTATATTTAGTCCATCACTTTCTAATTTTTGCTTACTTTATCTTTTCACATTAGTGATTGCCCTTTGATGTTACATCCTTTTGCCTGTTTGTTGTTTGAATTTCTCCCTAGAAGCACAGCCCATGAGAATATCAAATGTATTATGCACACTGCTGTAGCCTAGGAGCACATAGAACAGTGCTTCTAGATAGCAAGAGCTCAGTCAATGACTTGTCAAATGAATAAATTATATTATCTATCACAAAATTAAATAACTACTTTTATTAATCTCTTTTGAATATATCTAAGAAAACTAAGACTTAAGAGGTTCAAACAATTATTCTAAGGTCACACAACTAATAAGATACTGAATCAGAGAATCATAGAAAAGTAACTTAGATATTACACAGTTCCAAAATTCCATTCCACCAATGAATACATCGAGGTCCAGCATGATTAAATAATATACATTTACATTTCTTTACACTAAGATTCTCCATATCCTGATTCCTTCCTTTTTGTAGTTCTTGGTAAGCTTATACAAATGCTTATTTTATAAACAAAAAATCTTTCATTTCTTGTATATTTAAAGAAGATTCAAAACAATCTCCATAACCACAGAGCAATTACAAGATTTTATATATATAAACATATATAACATATATAATCATAAATATGTATTATATGTATTGCATTTCTTTCTAATTTAAAGGTTCTTTCTATGAAAGAATTATAATACCCAAATTACATTATCAGAGAATACAATATTTCCTATAAGTAAATTACTTAGATAATTTTAAAATGTTCAATTACTTTTATAGAAAAATATATGTCAAAGACTAAAAATTTTTATGTGGAAGAAATACCACTAATATTCTGGATATCCTGAGATAATTAATACATTAAAATACAGTGCTAGAAGATATTATTATTATCTTCTTTGTAAGAAGAAAACTGAGGAAAAACTTTCACAAGATCACATAATCAGACCATGGCATAGCAAGCCTATAAACCCAGAAAGTCTGTGCCTGGAGTATATCCTATATATCATTATGTTATACTTCCATTTAATGGTGGATACCATTCAAGTTGGCTTTGTTTTGGTGTACAGATTATTACACTGACCCTAAAACCCATCATCTATTCTAAAGCATGAAGGATAATTTCTACTTTCTAAATATAGTCCTTGCCAGTAGTTCGAGGAATCTCTTATTTGCCAGCTCTTAAATCTCCAACTCACAATTTCTGAAGGGAAAACATGTATATATACATTTTTTTTCCATTAAACAATGAGCTAAAGATTCAGAACCTTGAGATTAAACAATGCCTCATATATATTCTACACAAAATCTAATCAGTAAAAATCAGCTCTTTATCATGCTGCTTTCCCAACTACCAACTGTTTTAAATTTTTTTTCTATCAGAATCCTAAAGAATGGTAAATTCTTCCATTTTAGAGGGCATAGACGCAATATGGTCTATACAGAGCACAACTTCATAAATGCTTCTAAAAGAGGGGACACAGGATTTTTCTCAGTCACCTTACCAGCCAGGGACCTCCAGCCTGTGACATCTCCTGCCTGGGCCTCACTCAGGTGCACTACCTGCCATGGGAGGCAGCCCATCCACTCGGCCCATGTGGGCTACACCTAGCTTGTGCACTGGCTCAGCTCATGGCTGGGCTGGGAGTACCCAAGTCCACCTGTGTTATAGCTGTACCCACATCCAGTGGTTCTCAAGTTCTTGTCCTGCATTCAAGAAGAATGAGGATATTCTGACAATTGAACAGTGAGGAGGGTGGAGAAGAATTTTATTGAATGATGGAGCAGCTCTCAGCAGAGAGGTGACACAGGGGTGGTCCCTCACCTGAAGTTGGGTGTTTTCTCCCCCAGTGTGGCTGGGTCTTGGACTTTTATGTGCTCAGAATAGGGGAGTGAATGCTGATTGATTTGTGAGTATGCAAAAATAGTCAAAACAAAGGCACCACTCAAAGGTGAGCACAACAACGTAAAAAAAAAAAACAATTAAGGAAGGGTAGGTATATGTATAATAGGGGAAGGGTGGTGATCAATCATAGGAAAGTGTGCTAAATGGGGAGACAAGTTCTCAATCCAATCTGTGGATTTATCCAGGACTTGTAGCTAGGCTTTAAACTGTCTGTGGCTTGTAGGTGGTGGTTCACTGGGAACACACCCCTAACTGCATTAGGCATTTGTCTGCCTCCTGCAGCTATCAGATGAACTGAAATGCAGACCTATATTTTTTAATAAAATTTTTTAAACTTTTAAAAGTGTAACTTGTAGTAAGAACTATATTTTAATTCATGCCCAAATTTATAAATACATGCTATGTTTTTAAGTAAGCTAAACTTAGACAAAAGAGCCTTGCTGTATGCAACTCATTTTGATAATTTCTATTCTATTCTAATTAAATCCCTGTCTTTCATAATATATTCTACCTTTTAAAAAATCACTGGTTTTGATAACTTGGACTTAATGGTAGACTAAAGAATACAACCTACAATTTAACAAACAGTAATGTAGATAGTTGACAGTGGTAACATGTAATTACATTACTTTGTTGGGGGTAATTGAAACAGAGCTTCCTCTATTTCCTAATGGAAACATCTCAAAAATAGCCAATACATATTTATTTGGATAGAGGAGCCAGAAACATAAGTGGTGTTTTGTTTTGTATTGTTGGTTGGTCGATTTGTATATTTAGAGTAGTTCCTATTTCTTCTATTGTCAATAAATTATCTTTTAAAGGGAAACCTTCAGAGCTTTGTAATGATAGTGTTTCAGTCTATTCCTCGGAAGAATAAAATGATATATTGAGCTGGAATTTTTTTAAGAGCCTTTAGTAATAAAGAGACTATTGACAGATGTGTGGGCTAGGTTATGAGAATAAGCAAAACTTGTTGGTGCACTATAGTGTTAACAATAGTATATTTTGGCTTGAAGTTTTAATGTAAGGGTAATATTGAAGCCTGGCTGAGGTCTGGGATCCGGCAAGTGAAGCTTCTTGACAGAATCTGTTCTCATAGAGCAACACAACCTCTTTCAGAACCGCTTCAGAAGAAAAAGGGATAGGAGGAACATACACCCCAGCCTCATTCTCTTCCATTATTTTGATTTCCTGCAGTGCTTCCAATTGGCTAAGCTCAATAGGTAAGTCATCTGATGGGATGTGGTCTATACACACTCTCCTCATGGGCATTATAGGACCAAGAAAGGTAGAAAAGTGATTTAAGGGAAAAGTGGAGAAAAAATCACTACAGTAATTTTTAATAGGTGAAATAAAGATTTTTGTTACATTGGAAATATCAAGATATTCACTAGGGATCTTCTTAAACTCTTGCTTGTGTTTTTGGAATGATTACATGAGATTATAAAAATAGTTTCTAACAGCTCTTGGCTCATTGTACACACACACACGTGCACAGCAATGCTCTATCCACCTCCATTATTTTACTGCCTTTCAGAAAGAAAAGGATTTAGGATTGTTCAAGTATGTGTTTTCTAAACCCATGTGTGGATCCAGGCAATCAAGACTAATCAAGCTGAAGGTAAAGTGCAAACCCCCTAGCCCATAGACACATTGCTCATCTTTGATAGGAAGCATCACATTTGCTCTATTACTAGAGACTCTAGGGAGAGAGAATAAAGGTTAAACATGTCTGCCTGCAGACTTGTCAAGTGGCTTCTGGCACAAAGAAAGATGGAAAAAAAATCAACCAAACCAGGACTCTGCTTTTTTTCCAGGTAAACTATTCCACATTACACTCTGCAGTGCTTTACCTTAGGGTCCATATGGAAAAATTTGGAAACGTTTTATTACTTCCTCATCTACGTAAAAGGCATTGGGTGTATGGCCCATATAGGCAAAAATTAGATTTAAAAATCACTGAAGTTTTGGACATTTTTTTTAAATGATGAAACTATACCTTACCTTTAATATAAGAAATTATGGGACATTTGAAGATTTAAATATAGTTTGAATAACCCTGTTATTGTGAATCAGTAGTATCTTTTTGAATTTGATTGGTGATAAAATTATGTTTTTAGTAGGTATGGCATCCCAGAAGGTATTGGTGAGCAGTAACATTCTCTTTGGTTTCAATTATATTTGTTTATGTCTACCTATAGCCTTACTATTTTCATGATAAACTCTCATTCTGCTTTCATACGTAGCACACCTGTAAGGAAAATGACTAAATAGTGGAGAAAATGTCGTACTCTGTATACTATCACCCAAGTGGCCATTATGTTTAATATTATGTACAAAGGTGAATAAAAGTCAAAGATATTTAAGTCTTAGCACATGTCAATCTTAATTGCTAACTTATTATTGTCTCTTAATATTTTGGCAGTGTTTTCTGCCTTACCTTGAATACCTTCTCCCAATTTTCATAGCTACCGAAAACTAAACGCTTCATCAGAATAAATTACAAGAATGGACACTTGTGTTATATTCTTTCTTCTGTTGCTACTTTCATCTTGCCTTTTAAGAAATTTTGGTCCTTTTAGTTCATTGCATGGAATAATAATGAAATTCAGAGGAAATATAGATAGAATTTATTAGCTTTTGTAATTTAGGATCAAAATCAGAAATTTCCAAGTACCTAGAAAACAATCTCTACCCAACAGGCTATTGGAAAATTGTCAAGGAAATAGGGCCACACTGAATGGATTGAGATTCCTGAAACCTAAGATGTTTGGTAGTTTGTTGGGTTTATACATACTGTTGAAATTATGGAACATTCTCAGAAGCAGCCCCTCAAAATTTGGTGACTTTATGGTCTCTAGAGTAGACTTCCGTAAGGCACCTGTTCCAGAGTTCCCGAAAGATGTCAGTACATGTATTTATAAATGAATATGTATACACACATAGATATCAGTGTGTATATTCTAATGTGTCATATATGTACATATATACACTCATATATATACATAACTATATGTGTATACATATGCATGTATGTGTGTGTGCACACAACATCCATGTAGGTACTCAATAAATAGATATTGTCTTATTGATCACTTTCTACCTTTTCTTATTTTCTTCTCAGTGCACAGCTAATCCCCTTACACTGTGTTTGCTAACTTTTATTTCTATTTTTTTTGACTGTTGTTACTGTTTTGTTTTCTTCTAGTATTATTTAATCTTATCAAGTTACGTTTATGTGCCTCACAAGTATAAGGTTTTAACAAATTGTTGTGACATATTTACTCGAACTAGTTTGAGAATGTTTGATTTTTTTCACTTAGAAAAATAGTGAAACTACATTTAAGTTGAAACGAAATTCTTTTATTTAATAGCTGTTGTTATCATAAATATCACTCACTATTTTGAGTGTCAGTTTCTTCATATGTGAAATGGGAGTAATCAGACCTATCTTGTAGAATTATTGACTTTAAATGAGCTACTGTCTAATACATAGTAAAACCAAGTAAATACAATTTGAGGCTTCAATTAATGAATAATAAAGAATAAAATATGGTATTCCTAAAAGTCTCAGAATATAAAAACATAGAGAAATAAATTTTGTAAAATATAATTATGTAAAGATTTTAAATAACTTAATCTTAGGTGACAGAGCTGTTGCTGTTATTAAGATTTAATTCTCTCCTTATGAAATTTTTCTTACATTATTTTTGACTTTACATAAAAGGATGCTGTATTCTAACACTCCTGCTCTATTCTAATGTGGGATTGATCCAGTTTTTCTCTGCCCATTTCTTTGTTACTTCTTAACTCAAGAAATGGGAAAATGTGGGACACATTTAACACAAAACAGGGTCAATGGACTCAAAAAAGAATTATTCCTCTGAGCTGTTGGTGACCAAACTTACCAAATTTTGTACTATCTTCAGATAGGTAGCCCAGGAAGCTTATAACAAATTCAAATGCTTGAGTCTTATTTCTTACCACTTAAATAAAAATATTTGGGGAAGAAACACCACTGTCTGTCAAACTCTCTCCAGTTAATTCTTTTGTGTAGGCAGCCCTGCGGAGCACTACTATATATGATGGGGAGAAATTACAAATCTTTATCTTACTAGCAAGAAATGCAAGAGAGAAGTGGAGCTGGAATGCTGTCATAGGAGGGGACCCAGAGGATGAAACTTTATGGACTTGCCTTTGGAAAGTTTGCCTCCCATTCTTCCACCACCTGAAGACATCTAGATGGCATCATATATGAGGAACAGGCCTTCACCAGACACTGAACTGCCTGCATCTTGATCTTAGACCTCCCAGATTCCAGAACTGTACACAATTTCTGTTCTTTATAATTACCCAGTCTGTGATTTAATTATAGCAGCACAAAAGAAGATAGGGTGCATAGAAAAAAAAAAAACAGTGTTGCTGTTATTCTGCCAGATGTCATCTTGATATCATGCTTATAAAAAGTTAAAGGCAGTTTAATCTATCAACTCATTTTAGTCCTGGAATATTTTATTTGAAGGGAAGAGAGGATATCCAATGGGATTGCCTAGGAGATAATTAAGGATTCGAGCCTGGAAAACAGGAAAAATCAGGAATGGAAAGAAGCTTTGGGAGACTTCAGCAGATGGACAATATTGGAAAACTTAGGTTGATTCAGTAATACAAGGGACGAAAAATGTATAGTGATAAAGCAATGTTTAGAGTTACAGTGCAAAAATAGTAAAGAGGTAATAAGAAAGCGAAAAACACCAGTCAGATAAATATGTTGAAAAGAGAGTGGCAATAATCAGCTGTACATTTCTGTGAGGGATTTATTCTCATCTATTCTTTCATGCATGACGTGTTTAATTAAGGAATCATATTCAACTGGATTTGATGTTCATTCTGAATATTTTGATATTTAAATTAATATATCTATTCATGAATTATTAATTAAACCAGAGGTCAATTGAAGAAAAGTCATAGCATTAAATTTAGATCAAAAGTGAGACAAGGCCAGTGATTTTTGTCAGAAAGATGTCCTGGATAATTTATTAGGGTAACTTTTGGTTGAGTGTTGAAAAAGGAGCTGGAGTACACAGGGATAAATGTTGAGAGACTGTCTGAAAAATTAAGGCAGTGGGTGTAGTTACGGGTTCAGAGAGTTAGCAAAACTGAAAGAAAATAATGGACGGTGGCAAAATAAAATCTTTGAATAAAATGATTGTGAATTCATGGGACTTTATTCTTAAAAATCACTGAAAAATGAGACATATTTAAAAGTTGAAGAAGAGGTGGGGGCACTTCAGAAGAGCAAGGTTAAAACAACAGGAAGAAAAAAGTAGGCTAAAATAAGCCGTGAAATGGTACCTTATTTATATCTTTCATCATAAGATTTCTATTCTCTTCTGGCCTTTTGGAAGTTTTGGTCCAAGCCGTCAATCTCAAGCTTTCAGTTTCCCACCACCAAATCCTGTACAATGTTTATTCAACATAGTGGAAACATTTGTCTTTCAGAAAAATGAGCATGACTCTCATCCTCTGTCTCCCTAAAAGGTTTTATTCATTATCCCCATGAATCACCGCTATTCCAGCAAAGTACACATCACCAGTGCTTCTCAAACACCACAGAACTAATCAATTACCACAGAACTAATTGAAATGTGATGGTATATCTGTGGCTAGAATCTCTCCTTTTCCAGGTGAGATTCTTAGTAATCTCATAGAGTTGCCTTGAGGATAAAATCTGTTCAAACAAAATGTGATATTCAATGTCTTTGTCAACAAAAATAAGTTTATACCTTTATTAACACAAATAAATATTAAAGCTGCCTGATAAAATAGGTATCTTTATTGTCATTTTGAAGATAGTAAAGTGTTCTGAGAGGTTGCAGTTATCTTAAGCTCACACAAAAAATAATAGGATAAGTTTCCTACCTAAGTGCCTTATGTAATAGGGCCTGTGTTCTAAATAGCGGTGCAGATTTTAAAATGATAGCAAAGTGAGCTATTATCATTCTAACTTTATCATTATGATCGACGTTTTTACTCCTAAATATAGAACCTCGTAAATATAGTTATTGTGTAACTGATATTATTTTAAATGTACCTTTTAAAAAAAATCTATGAGGATAAAATACATTTCGTGTCAATTCTAAGAATATCCACCAAAATTATAATATGCATTTTAATACACAGTACTTTGTTTTACCATATTTTGTCCAAAGAATAACTGCATTTTATATAATGAAGCTACTTGCATTAAGAAGCCACTTCCTGTTGACAAAATGTGACATATAGAAGACCACAGTATATTTATTTGAGACATTGATCCTACAAATGTAGCATCTGTACAACATCAATTTAAAATGTACATATTTCCAGAGATCAAAGTTAATTAAACCATTAGAACATGGCATCCTACATAGCACAGGGAGTTTTCAATTGCCTAGTTACACAAACATTTTCAATTTAACTTCAAGGTAATGGACATCATTGCCTATGGAAGTCACAAAGCAGGCAGAAATATGTCTGCCCCAGAAGAGTTTGGCATCCATAAGCCATAGTCATCACAGTCACTGAAATGATTTTTAGTAGAAGGCACTAGAGAAGTTATTAAACAAAATGTTGACATTTGCATTCCAATGTTTGTGGATAAATGTATAATCATTGTAAAATTTTATTATATTTAACTTAAATAAGCAATATTTTATTTAAGCAAGATATATTGGATTGATGGTCTGCTTGGGAGGTTAATATAATTGCTGTAAATTGAATAGTGAAATGATGCTTAAAGTGGAAAACAAAGCTGACAATTCACAATTTCCCATGACCTCAACTGAATGAAGGATGATTGAGGAAATTTAGAATCAGGCAGGGCTGAGGCCAAGAGAAAGCTCAGCTATATGACTGGCTGCAAAATAATCTTTAGACCAAAAGCAAGGACAAGTTTTGTCATTTTACCATCAGGCACCAAGTTTGAAGAAAATGACCTCTTCTGGCTGCTTATGGGCAGTATTGGTGTTCACATAACTACAGTCTCAAGCATGTTGATGATGACTGGTTATAGAACTAACTCCATTCTCTTGAGGAAGGAAATTGGCATAGAAAAAGCAGGGGTAAGATTCTTATTAGGTAAGTGAATTGAGAGGACACAAATGAGGATTTCCTATGATACTTCATGCAGTGTATGGCCGTGTCCCTAACTCCTAAATCCCCCAAATGGAAGAAATAAGCACTGGAATAAGCTGTCTGGGTTGACAGGATTGGTTCAGGAAACTTGGTGGGATTAGTCTGTGGGTTAAAGACATCAGAGACCACAGCTAAACAGGTCTTGAAATGGGAATCGCCCACATAAATATTTGTGAATTCCTTTCCCTATTGTGGTAATACAGTATTGTTGACTACACACAGAATTTGGAGTCAGTCAAATCTACATTTGCATACAGATTGCTCTGTTAATCTATTAACTGTGCAACTATGCAACCTGGTGAAAAATAAGCACGCAACAGAGTGGATTTTTATTTCACGTTTTACTCTATACATCTTTAGGGCAAGGTCTCTATTACATTTTTCTTCTGTCCTCAGCACCCAGTATAGTGTCACTATTGGCACTTAGTGGCATTTATTGAATGTTTGTTCAAAGAAAGTTTTGTGTATACACACTATCAATTTCATAATAGAGATCTTTTTAGCGCAATAAGACAGTATAGTAATTAATCAGTTGGAAAGTGTTTCCGCAAATCTATCATCATACTTTATAATGGAGGAGGGAGCATTCTGAAAATAAATGTCTGTCCACATGGAGAGAATTATATCTCCTTTGTGCTAGCCTCAAGCTTGTTCATTTTGTATATTAAGTATATCAAGATCAGGGATATGACATAACCTGGTTTCAGTCACATAGCTGGTCCTTGTTACAGTTTGGACAACATTATAAGTCTCCTGACAGCCATATCTATTTGCATGAGAAAACTAATACATATGATTTTTATTCAGAAGTCCAAACTGTGTTATTGAGTCACAGTTCATGGATTTTTTCCACAGATGTGTTTCTAGACAGTGTGTCATCACCCCTATAGAAACATGGTGTTGATGTGGTTAAGTCTGTGGAATTATATTTTATTTGGATCTTTGGACATACGAATGTCTCTTTATAAGCCACCAATTGACCTCCCAAATGTGCTCAAGCAATTCATTAATGCAGATTCATGATCTGGAAAAGACTATTCAGCTTGATTCCCCGCCTAGAATGCACCATGAGTGATATAATATGTCCAAAGTTTCTAAAATATTTGAAGAAAAGACATCTGCCCATGAAACAGTATCTCTAGGCTTAAAGGTAACATTTTCCATTCACAGTATTCAAAGACACAGAAAAAAATGCCTAAATTCAAATGGAAATGTGGAAAGAATGCACTTAGGACATAATTACCAAGATTAAGTAAACTACATCTTTGGTAGTTTTGTGTGTCCCTGGATGATGCTTATCATAATTTCACTGTTTTGTCAGAAGGAAGAAGCATGTTGTGATGGCACTGAGTAATTGGCTATGTCATTTACGTTTCTTCAGTGCTTACAAATTTACCCCATTGGTTCTCATTATAGATGAAAGGAATTGTCCTGAAACAACTCTGTGGGGCACCATTCACACCAAGTAATGGTTAGTGAAAATCATGTTTTGGCTTTTGATGTACTTATTTACATTTTCTAGCATTTGGAGTAAGCAGCCTGTGGTTATTCAGAATATTTCTTTTTGTATTTAATCTTTTTGGCTAGGAAATATCTAAGACAGGAAAATTGGTCAAATGTTTCCAGTGCTACCTAAAATTATGTTAATTTGAACAAATTATTTAAAAATAAAGTTATTTAAGAATGTATTTAAAATACATATTTTAATTATTTCTAAATTAAAAGATTTCTTACTAAGAAATAATCTTTCAGAGAAACTGAGGCAAGAGTTTTCAGTAATACTTCTGAAAGTTAAATAAAATAACATTGAGGAAGCTCACTGGACTTTATGTTGATATACCAGAATTTCACTCATGGTGCCCTCCCATATTTTCTCTGTGACTCTTGTTATATATCCTCTTAGAGAAAATAAGAGGAAATAATCCCTCATTTTTGTAAGGGTTAAAGGCACACTTTAAAAAATTCAACAATTGATAAGCATTGTTACCTCTTATTATTAGTGAAAAAAGGTTATTATAAATGCTGTGTGCATGCTCTAAAAACATGATGCTGACAAACATAAAATATCAAAAAGTCTTTAAATGATTCTTGGTAGCATTTAGCAATTTATTTTTAAGGATTTTGGATGCATATGAATATTGCTTTAGGCATTCCAAATACTTCACACTAAAACTTAACTAAAATATATATATATTTCAAAGATATTAGTAATGCTGTGAGTCGTATTTTGCTATCCCTCTTTTGCTATGAGGCAACTGGGATTTAATGGTTAGATAATTTGTTTAATGACTGAGAAATAGCATTGAGCAAAGGTAGGAATTAATCACAAGTTTCGATTCCAAAGCTAATGCATATAAACACTGATATGGTTTGGTTGTGTCCCCACCGAAATCTCTTCTTGAATTGTAATCCCCAGGTGTCCAGGGAGAGACCTGATTGGAGTTGATTGGCTCATGGGGGTGGTTTCCCCCATCCTGTTCTCATGATAATGAGTGAGCTCTTACAAGATCTGATGGTTTTATAAGTGGTCTTCCCTCTTAGCTCCTCACTCTTCTCTCTCCTGCCATCATGTGAAGAACGCCCTTTTGTCCCTTCCCCTTTCAACTTCTGCCATGATTATAAGTTTTCTGAGGCCTGCTCAGCCATGTGAAACTGTGAGTCAATGAAACCTTTTATTTTGTATAATAAATTACGCAGTCTCGGGTATTTCTTTATAGCAGTGTGCAAATAGATTAATACAGATACCATACATGTGAGATTAAATGTCTTCAGAATATAATTTCCCTTTTTTTAATCTTGAAGAAAAAATATTGGTAGTACTTGAATTTCTTCAAGTACTTTTTAAGTGGTAAATTGACTATTTCATTTTGGCATCAGGAGACTTAACTGAATGTTGATTTCTCTGTATTCTAATTATGTAACTTTGGGGGTATCAATATAAACTCTAATTTCCAGTTTTGTTGGCTCTAAAATACGTAAATAACTTCATGAAAAAAGTATTCAAAGAACATCAAAGATTAGAGAGTATTTGGAGGGAAGAGAGGAAAGAAGTAAAGGTAAAGTGAGCTGAAAATGTAGATAGAAGTAGGTTTTGGAGAAGTATGTAGATCAGGCCAGAGTTTGTGCTTTATCCTGCATAGTCCTTGAATGTCATAAGGTGTAACCATAAGATATACTGAAATTTGTATTTTAGAAGAATAATTCTGAGAGCACAAATGAATGTATAGAGGTGAGAAAGAAGAGTAAGAGCACCTAGACTGAGACAACAATTCAGGAAGTGGCTAAGAAGACCCATGTCTATTACATGGAAAGTGTTCTACAACTGTGTGAGAGGTAAGCAGAAAAGTGGCAGCACTTAGTACTTCATGGGAGATCAAGACAAGAAGACTTGTATGAATAAATGTCAACTCGTGTCAACAGTTCAGGAAAAAAGTGGATGGAAAATTAAAGGAGAAGTAAGTCTGGAGAATAGCAGTCTAAGTTCAGTTTGAACATGGTTAGCTTCTAGTGGTGATGGACATGTGTTGCAATCCATCTCTATTTGGAATTTTTTTTCCTTACGACACAAGACAGGAATGAAAATATAGAATTGAGAATCACCAATATGAAAATAGTACTGTAAAACATAAAATAGAATCTCTCAGAGATTCTGATAATAGAGCAAAGAGTAAGAACTTGAATAATATTACATGGAATTATAAAGTAATAGGAAAAGATTTCAAAAAGAAATCATGATTTTTTTATAGCAGAAGTTGAGAGGCCACAAATATGTAGCAATTGCAAATGTTACAGAATAATTAAGAAGAACAATTTGGAGAGGTCAGCAGTGAGTTTTGGAAATGTTTTCACTGTGAGTTATGTGTGGAAGACTTATTATAATAGGATGGAAAACAAGTACCAGCTATATTTTTTCTTTTGGATCATTTCTACTTATGCATGTTTTCAAACATTTAGGAAGGAAGAGAGAGTCAAAACCTCTCAGCACTTTGACAAACCTTAGTCTCTTGGTTTAAGAAGGCTGGAGACGAAGGACAAGAAAAAATGAAATTAATAAGTACTGATTTTAAAAACTTTGAAAATCTTCATAATAAAAAGTACATAAATTATATTAATTAGAGGTTTTATTTTCCACTTATTACATCTTCATTTACACTGAAAAAATTGCTGAAAATATTCGTCTTTTTTATTGTTTTTTTAGCACTATCCACATCAACAAATCAGCCAACATTCATATTTTTATTATTGGCTGAAATCCTGATTATTTTGATTTCTTATTGCCAGTGGGTTAGGAAGCATCTCTATACAAATAATATACAGTACAATTCACTGTTATCTTTTTGCAGCAATTGTCAAACAGATAACAGTAAAACAGTGTGTTTGGGCTATTGATTTATACATATAATAAACCTTGGCAAGAAAGTACATGTGTTACAATCAGATTAGAAAAACTATCAAGAAGTTACATGTTTTACTCATATAAAATACAAGACTGACCTTCATCGTTCAGCTATTCTGTTTAATACCTTTTACTCTGTACTTTTTAAAGGCATAAAATATCACAGCGATTTTTTCCCCAAACATAAACAATCTTTATCATGCATAGCTGACTCTTATGTCCCAATTCAGAGCATAATGAGCATCACCTAAAGTCACCAAGACAGTCACCCAGGAATATTCAGAATGCTGATACCTGCATTCTTTTTTTTTTTTTTTTTTTTTTTTTTTTTTTTGATGGAGTCTCGCTCTGTCGCCAGGCTGGAGTGCAGTGGCAAGATCTTGGCTCACTGCAACCTCTGCCTCCCAGGTTCAAGCAATTCCCCTGCCTCAACCTCCCTTGTAACTGGTACTACAGGCATATGCCACCATGTCCAGCTAATTTTTGTATTTTTAATATTGAAGGGGTTTCACCATGTTGGCCAGGATAGTCTCCATCTCTTGACCTCATGGTGTGCCCACCTCAGCCTCCCAAAGTACTGGGATTACAGGCGTGAGCCACCATGCCCGACCTGGTACCTGAATTCTTCAACTTCACTTATACAGATCAGAATCTGCATATGTACATGGTAATCAAGCACATTAGACAGATGTGATGCTTCTTTTTAAAAAGTAAAGACTTAGATTTCACCAATCAAACTTTGACAAAGATAGCATATTTTCATAGGAAACAGATTAAAACTGATACATCTTGGTACTATATGAAAAACTCGTTGTTGAATCATGTATCAGCAGACAATGGAATGAAGGCTAGATACCTGTGACATCCAGCCCTTGACCAAAGAGAGTGCACAATCGAAGGAAGGATTAAATCTGCGAGTAGAGGTGAGGAAGAGATTACCCTTAGAGGGTGGGAACAGATTCTCAGAAAGGGCCATTTGTCTCCCAGTGTCAAAAAATAAGAGTTTTTGTACTTTGAACATTGACCATATGCCAGACAACAGGCCAAGGGTTTGATTTAACTAATTTGATGTTTACAATAATAGTATATTGTTTCTATTGTTGTTTCTTGAGAACTTGAAATAGTAAAATATCCATGTCTCACAGCTACTAAGTGGCAAGTGTTAAAATTCAAACCATTCTGATTCTTTAACTTTCCTAAGTAATGAAATTACTTCTAGCTTAATTTTACCCTTAGTCTTCTTTTGTCATATTTATTTCAAAACAAATATTTTACCATATTTATTTTAAAACAAATATTTTATTGTATTCATTTAAAATATTTTTAAAATAAGTTATTTCATGTGACTATTTTCAAGGAATGTCACTGTGAGATATGGCATATTTCTCCTTCTCAGAAACTCTGGGCCTAGCTGATATATTGGACCAAAACATATCAAATTTTTATTAGGAATAAATATATAGTTACTCCCATCTCTAGGAGGTGGAGTTTAAGTCCTCTTTTCTTGATTGTACTTTGAACTTAATGGCTTCTTTCCAATTAATAGAGCCTGAAAAGGAAAGCATAGTTTCTTCACAGCAGAGAAACCTGGCACTCAATCCAAGTGACAGAGGTCAATATCACCAGTGAAAGGTCATGTTGATATCAGGTACCCCTGATTTAATGTGATATAAAGGATAGTTTATCTCCATGGAATTCTTCCTCAAATGCGATAACCACAGTCTAATCATAAAAAATATCAGAAAAAAATAAAGGGACATTCTATAAAATATCTGTCTAGTACTCTTCAAAACAGCTAAGGTCATGAAAGTGAGATGGAGAAACTCACAGATAAAAAGAGACTCAGGAAACATAATGACAAATTCAATATTGTACCCTGTACTGAATTCTGTAACAAAAATAGAATATTAGTGGAAAAATTGTGAAATTCTAGCAAAGCTTGAAGTAAAGAGTATTGTATCAATAGTATTTTCTTAGCTTTATCAACATACCATGATTATATAAAAATGTTGATATTAGAGGAAGTTCAGTGGGGGCTATAAAGGACTTTTTTACTATCTTTCTGATTTTTCTGTAAATCCAAAATTATTCCAAACTCCAAAATTTAGCAAATTATATTAAGAAGTTTTAGTGAACATATTAGTGGAAACTAATATGCCAAACATTTATCTAATATTAAGCATGTCACCAACATTTAAATATTAAAAATTCCTGAGAATCCTTCTTTGTAAAAAACAAATTTCAGCACAGAATCAATAATGCTTTCCCCAGGATGACATTTTATATACTGGAGTCTTGATTTTGCATCCCATATGCAATTATTGTCTTGGCTCTTTGGAATCATAATTAAATCTTGTCAGTTTCTTAATCATTTTCCTTAAATTTGTATGAAGCCACAGTTCACATGATATCTTCTGCTTTTCTTTTATATTATTTATTATATAAAAGCATTGTCTCCAAAACGAGTGATTTCTTTTCTTAGGCTATTTCCATATTGCTTATCTTCTATGAATTCTATCACTTCTGGCCAGAAGACCACTTTCAATGGATTCTGCAAATTCTGTGAGGCCTTAACCAACGTTATAAATGCTATTAGTTATATTTTATCATTCAGCAATGAATGATATATATACCTTCCTACATTGGAAGGTATATAGTATAGAGAAGTTATTTAATAAATGCTTGTTGAATTAAATATTGCATTGATTTGCTACACATGTAGGACTGGAACATGTTTCTTTATGTCAAGTTCTGCATATGATATTTATAACTGCACAAAACTCAGACACAATAAAATGTGCTTTTAAATACCACAGCACAAGTATAGTTTATTGATAAACTATTTCTATGATAATCAAACTAAAAGCAAAATCTTGTTTATAATTCAAAATTTTGAACATATGTTAGTAGTAGTTACAAATAAACTATATATATACAGATAGCTATCGATAAATATCTATATCTACGTATCTATATCTATGTATCTATCTATCTATATAAAATAGATGGGATGCATTTACCCTTTCAGGTAATCTTGTACTTGAGGAAAATATGTATTTTCAGTAGATGAGATTTTTAATATAAACATATTAAATATGTATTAAAACCTCAAAAAAGTTTAACTTCACTTTATAAATATCTAGAATGCAAAATAAAGACAAGCACATTTCCACATATCATAAAGAACCTTTTAAATATGAAGAGTTTTGTCTCGGAGGCATTATTTTCCTTCAATTATATAAAATAATAATATATATACATTGGTACTCTTACAAATAAGATTTTACATACTGTATCATTAAGGAATATCAATAAAATACATCTAATGTACAATGTATTATAATTTAATATTGCATTATAAATATATTTGTATATTTATGTAATTAAATTGAAATAGTAGTATTTACTTAAAAAGCAATAATGTGCTCAGACACTATTCTAGGTAGTTTATGTGCTTTATGATATATGATTCTCATGAAAACTATATGGGATATGTTCATCATCGTGCATTTTACACAAGGAAATAAGGCAACAGCAGAGCAAGTACACAGTTCAACCAAGTTTTTGTTTTCTTTTCCTTGAACCTTTCTACTTAACCTTTCAAGTCTTCTCTTATTAATCTATATGTTGGAATATATATTTTAAGAAGACATAGGCAAATACAGTCTTTAGAGATTCAGAGTGAGACAGTCAGGGATGCTGTTAAAGAATTACAAAAGGCTGAATGTAGGTAGTAAACAATCCATAAACATGAAATCAATAGTATAGCCTTTTTAGATAGCCGATTTTACTGGGTATAATCATACTCATGGTTATTACGATGCTGAAAATACTGAGGTAAAATATGATATGAAACATTTTAAAAATAGTACTCCTGATGAGAAAAAAAGGTTCTCAGAAATTAGGATGTTAGCTTCTCAGAAGCTAGAGTTACGATGGCTTAGCAAAGGTGAGATACTGAAGACGGGCTTCAGACATCAGAACAAATTGAGGACTAGCTAACAAAGGTCTGAGGTGGAATCAGTTTTCCATAAAACATGCCCACTAGTGTGCCATGTCAGTTTCCTGTTGCCATGGCAACACCCAGGCATTACCTCCCCCTTCTATGGCAATGACTTGACGATCTGGAAGTTACTACACTTTCCCTAGAAATTTCTGCATAAACTGCCCCTTAATCTGCATGTAATTAAAAGTGGATATAAATATAACTGCAGAAATACCCAGAGCTGCTACCCTCAGTACAGTGCCTATGGATAGCCTTCCTCTACAGGAGCAGTCACAGAGCTTTAACACTGCCTGAACTGTGACACCACCAGAGCTGTAGCACTACTGTTTCAATAAAACTCTTCTTCTGATTCACTCTTAAATTCTTTCCTGGGTGAAGCAAAGACCTCTCCCTGGCTAAGGCCTAATTTGGGGGTGGCCTGCCCTGCCCTGGCATCCAATGTAGGGCACAGAGAAAAGACAGTGGCATGAGAGATGGCGAGAGAAGCAGCATTCAGTGAGGCAATGGCGAGAGATGGCAGTCGGTGAGATGATGAGTAGAGAGATGGTGAGAGGCAGCAAAGCAATTGGTGACTGAAACTGCAAGAGCTGCTAACATCTAAGAGCTATAATACTGTATTACTCCATTTTCACACTGCTATAAAGAATACCTGAGACTGGAGTAATTTATAAAGAAAGGAGGTTTAATTGACTCACAGTTCCATATAGCTACAGAGGCCTCAGGAAACTTACACATGGTGGAAGTTGAAGGGGAAGCAAGGCACGTCTTACACGGTGGCAGGCAAGAGAGAGTGCAGGTGAAAGTGCCACGTATAAACCATCACATCTCATGACCACTCCCTCTCTATCAAAAATCACTGCCTCATGATCCAATCACCTCCCACCAGGTTCTAACAAGTGACCACATTGCGCCAAGGTCTCACTTGAGACCTGCCACTCAGTCCTGCAGGCCGATGGGTTATTGGTCCCTTTAACAGTTCCACCCTCCATGGCACCTGAGCCCACCCAAGCTGAGGAATCCTGGAGAGACCTTCACCTGGGTCCTACATGGAAAATTGGTCAGTGCTATTTGGCTCCTGTGGATGAGTGAGTGTTTTCCTCTGTTCACCTATAGTGTCCAGAGAATTAGGAAATAAAATAAAAGTCCTTGGCTAAGTGGTTGGTTAGAAGTCTACCGTTGTTTGAGTTCCCCTTAAAAATGACTTTGTCACTCCTTCTCCCTGCTCCTTTCTCCTCTTCCTCCATTTTATTGTTCCATCAGTCATTTCATTTTCAATCCTTTTTTTTTTTTTTTTTTTTTTTTGCAGTCTTATGTTTGCTTTTGACTTTCTTGTTAACTGTATTTGGGCAGTTGTTTAAGGCAGAACACTTGGTTGTGAAAGGTCCCCTGTTGTGTTGACTCTGGGATGCTTAAATCACATTGTTCTGTGACACCAAATTGGTCTTGAGTTCACTGCTGGCCATTCCCCCAATGCCCTGGGGTTGTCAGTATTTGGTATGGGTACCCTTGTTCACAGGATCTTGGGCACTCTGGTATTTCAGCATTGGTATTGGTCACTTCCTGGATGCTCTGGGCTTTTTAGCATTGACATTTCCTCTAGAATTGTGGGGTATAGCCACTCCCCTGGGGGTGGGGGTTGGTCTTATCCTTTTCTGCCTTGAAGTTAGAATTTATTATTTTCCTTAGCCAGTTGCAAGCCCTTTCCTGTGTGCTGTTGTGCTGTCTTACAGCTGCCTTGCTCAAGCCTTTCTTGGTCAAAGGAACTGGGAGTTCTGAGGACCCTGGCCTGATGAAAGACTACCTACAGTTGTAGATAAGTGGCCATCCCAACTTTTTGGTTTGTTTGTTTCTCCCATACTGGGTAGGTTCTCTGGCAAATTAGGGCCTCTGAAGTCTCTCCTTAGGCGACACTGTTTACCTCTTTTCCTCCTCCTATCCACAGTCACCACTTGTTTAGCACCCCACGCTGTGCCCAGCCCTCGCTCTGTGGAATTTAGGCTGAACACCCTACTGCCCATTTCTGGCTCATCACCTGCTTTTGTAACACCTTGCTATCTACATTTTGTAGAAAGTGGTCACTTAAAAGGGAAAAATAGTAATTAGGCACTCACTAAACTTAGGCTAACAGAAACCCCCTGTGGAAATCCTCACTAGACATGAAGACAACAGTGAGAATCCCCAAAGATTCACATCTAGTGTGTCTTTTAGACTACTGGAGTAAATTTAAATTATTAGACAAATGTAAGAAGAAAATAAATAATTTATCATTGCAATAATGTTTGGGTTTAATAAAAATTGATCAACCAACAGATTTGGCCTAGGCATGATTCTTTACTTTACAATGATATTTTATAATTATATTTGCTTTATAAAATGGAAGGAAAATAAGAAGTTTTTTATGTACAGGCTTCTATGGCCCTCTACCAGGATTCTAACTTAAGGGCTAGCTGTAGATTATGTCTGGCTCATGATTCTCCCAGGTACCCCAGAAGGCCCAGTGCTGCACCCTCCCCTACTTTCAGAGCCTTCTCAGTTCCCTAGTTCTGACAGGAGGCCCCACTAGTTCTCTAAAGCAAGATTCTACTCCAAGGTCATCAGGCACTCCTCCTGCTTATCCAAGAAGCCCTGGCTCATATCCCTCACTGCCTGAAAAAATAAGCCCAACCAGTACCACCAGGAGTGGGGCCTCATATCAGCCCCCAAAGATAACTTATGTCAGTTGTGGGTGGTAGCTTATGGGAATGGAGGAACAATCCGAGCATATGTGCCTTTTTCCGTATCTGATTTGCCTTTATGCAAGGAAAAATTTTGTTGGTTTTTGATGGATCCAGGGAAGTTTGTAAAGGAGTTTGTTAAGTTGACCATGTCCTTTGATTTAACTTGGCATGGCATGCAAGTATTATTATCCACTTGTGGTATTGTAAAGGAAAAACAAAGAATTCTAGGTACTGCTCATGAACAGGGAGATAGAGTGTGGCTGCACATAACCCAAGCCATTTCATTTATCATGTTGGGGGAGATTTACTTCCAGATGTCGACCCTCAGTGGAATTACCAGAGAGGTTCTCAAGATCTTGAAAGCAGAAATCACACACTAACTTGTTTAACAGATGGTATGAAAAAGTGTTTGGTTAAGCCGGTTAATTATGATAAAGTGAGAAAAATTCCTCAGAAGAAAGATGAAAATCCTACTCATTTGAAGACCAGTTGGTTGAGGCACTCAGGAAATATACTAATACAGTCCTAGACTTCCCAGCAGGGTGAGCTCTCCTGGGTATGCATGTTGTTACTCAATCTACCCCTGACATTAGGAGGAAGCTACAAAAAGTAGCAATGGGACCCCAAAGCTCCATGAGACAACTCTTAGACATTGCCTTTGGGGTTTATAGTAATAGGGACAGGGAAGAGGAAGAGGCAAACTCCAAAAGAATTGATCAAAAACCATGACTGTTAGTGGCTGCTGCTTTATCCTGAACCCTCACCCACTAAACCATGCTGCCTCAGGATTACTCACTTTGAGGAAATGTGGTGAGATCAGCATCTGAAATGCTTAGACAAGAGCCCCCACAACTCACTGGCCTTTAAGCCAGAATCAATATGTTTTGTTTAAGCAAGAAAGGCCATTGAAAAAGGACTGCCCCAGGCTTAAGAGGGAGTTTGAGGCACCCAGACCCATAATGGCTGAGAAAGTAGAGAACTGACAGTGTTAGACTTAAAGGATGCTTTCTTTTATATATCTTTATACCTAGACTTCCAGTATATTTTTGTTTTGGAATGGACTGATCCAGACACTAATAAAGCATTTCAGCTTGCCTGGACAGTTATTCCCCAAGGTTTTAGGAACATTCCCCATCTCTTTGGCAATGCATTGGCCAGGAGTTAAGGGAACTACAGTTAACTAATGGGTCTGTCTTGAAATACGCAGATAACCTACTAATTTCCATCCCTACTAGGGAAGACTCTGACAGGAACATAATTTAGATCCTTAATTTTCTGGGAAAGTAAGGATATCAGTTATCTCACCACAGAACCCAGATCTCTGCGCAAAATGTTAAATATTTGGGATATATTCTCACCCCTGGGACGAGGACTTTGGCCCAGGAGCAAAAAGAAACCATCTTGGCATTGCAGGCCCCTCAAAGTGAGAAATAGTTAAAAGTCTTTTAGGAAATGGCTCGCCTCTGCAGGATCTGGATTCTTGAGTTTGAGTCTATAGCAGAGCCACTCTATGAAACTCTAAAAGGGAGTGATCACAAGCCTTTGAATTGGGATGGAATTTGCCAAAAGATACTCTTAACCCTAAAAGAAATGCTAGGAATAGCTCCTGCTTTGGGACTTCTGAACACAGAAAAACCATTCACTCTGTTATGCTGCTGAAAAACAAGGGATGGCTTTGGCCATCGCACTAGTAGGACTAGTGGCTTACTTTTCTAAACAGCTAGACCAACTGGCAAATGGGTAGCTAGGATGTTTGTGAACTGTGGTCACCACCACTCTATTGATGAAAGTCAGTAGGTTTACCCCAGGACAGCAATTTGGTGTCATGCCCCCCACCACCAGGAAGTCCTAGAGGCAAAAGCACACCAATGGCTAAATGGGGGCCAGTCACATAAATATCAGGCCCTTTTGCTTGATACCCTTATGTTATCTTTAAAGTACGTCGAGTTTTAAACCCTGCTACTCTATTGTGGAACTTCATGTCTTAGGAAACAAATCCCCAACTCATTCATGCTTGTGTGGAAAACAGAACAGACCTACTCTAGCAGGCCTAACCTCAAAGATGAGCCCTTGCCTAATCCTGATGTTGAGTGGTTTATAGATTAGAGTGTCTTTATGCATGAAGGAGTAAGAAAGGCAGGTTATGTGGTAGTTAGCCAACAAAAAGTGATTGAGGCAAAAACTTTGACTTCTGATACTTCTGCTTAAAAAGCAGGACTAATCACTTTAAATAGAGCCATTCAATTAGGAAAAGACTTAAGAGTCAATATATTTACTGATTCCAAATATTCCTATTGCTTTATGCTCATGCTACTATATGAAAAGAAAAGGGACTACTAATAATGAAGGGATCCGCTAAATAACATCACTCAGAATTTGGAACTTTTAGATGCTGTCCAGCTCCCAAAGGAGGTAACAGTTATTCACTGTAGGGAACACCAAAGGGAGACACCTCTAATTATCAAAGGAATTGCTCTAGTAGACAGAGCCCCTGAGGCCACAGGTAAAAAAACACCGATATTACAGGCCGCTTCATCAGTGCCAGGTACTACATCCACATCAGCAACACCGTGCTATGCCCCCAAGGAAATTAAATAGATAGAACAGAAAGGCTTACAAAAGGATCTCTCCGGATGGTTACTAGGAAGCAACACACTCCTCCTCCCTGAGGCTGAGCAATGGAAACATAGTTAAGTAGATCTGTAACTCCTCATACTTGGGATGGGTTCCCTATTTAAATTGGTTTCTGAAATCTTCTTAGGAAAGGAGCTATTCCAGACTGTAAAGAGGGTCACCAGGGCCTGTGAACTTTGTGCCTCTAATGATCCAAGAAGCCGTCCCATACCCCCACCCTTTCTCAAACATATACAACATCAAGAAACATACCCTGGGAAAGACTGGCAAATAGATTTTGCTCAGATGCCACCATACAGGGGACTTTAATATTTGCTGGTATTTATAGACACTTTCACCAGATGGATAGAGGTCTTCCACACAAGGACAGAGAAGGCATTAGAAGTGTTCAAATTTTTACATAAAGAGATCATCTTCAACTGGGCATTACCTAAAATCCTGCAGAGTGATAACAGACCCTCCTTCACAGCTAAAGTGACCCAGCAGGTTTCCCCAGAGTTAGGTATTACCTATTACCTTCACTCCTTCTGGAGACGTTAATCCTCTGGTAAGGTAGAAAAAGCTAATCATGTTTCAAAATGAACATTAGCAAAGCTCTGTCAGGAGGCCTCAGAGGCCTGGGTTTCTCTGCTATCCATAGCCCTTTTATGCACAAGGATAGTCCCAAATAGAATTCTAAAACTTAGTCCATTATGATTTATGGGTGGCCCTTTTTAACTTCAGGCCTCCTGTTTGATGAAGAGATAAATAGAATGCTCACCCATATGATCAGCTTAGACCGGGTTCAAAAGGCCCTCTAAACCTATGGAAATAAAATATTGTCCCCTCCCACAAGGAAGAGAAGTAACTCTCCTATTCAACCAGGAGACTTGGTCTTACTAAGAACTTGAAAAGAGGGATCCCCTGAGGATCAATTACAACCAAAATGGGAAGGGCCCTATCAGGTGTTTTTGAGTTCCCACAATGCTGTTAAACTTCAGGAAATAATTAGTTGTATACAACTATTCAGGATTAAACCTGTTTCTTATGCATCACAGGCATACAAGGTGGAGACCATGACCTACATCTGTGAACCTTCCAAGCATCTCTTCTACCTATTTAAAAGAATCAACACTCAGTCAGAAGTGGTAACATGATGCTCTGGGTGGGAATAGGAGCTTTAATTTTTTTCTTCTTCTTGATTTTAATACTTCTGTCACCTTAGCCAACCTCCCAGGAAAAAATTATTTTGTCCTTATTGAGTGCAGAGGCCACTCTATGACCCAATTGGACACCATTCTGTTACTGTTAATCATGTTTGCTCTCCCAATTATCCTAAACCAGGGTGGGTGGGAACATAACTAGTAAATACTTCAACAATTACAGCATCAGGGGATCATCTTCATGGTTGCTGGATTTTTCATCAACATTCCCAGGATAGAAAATTCTATCTTCTGGCTCATCTGGAATAGCTCATGATAATCCCCCAGGACTCCTAACTAGCCATAGTGATCCTGAAATATCCCAACCCCTACAAGTTAAGTGGAACACTCACCCATTTAGTGGATTACACCTGAAATGCCTCATACCACTATTGCCTGGACCTGGGAAGTTGGGTATCTGTACCACCAGAGCACTAATGAGTCTATCTTTTGCACCCACTCTTGTGTGAATGATACAAAAGTGGAAACTTCTCTGTGGTGCTCTGATTCAACTCTGATTCAACTTTAGTTGGCAAGTTGTCAAGTTCCGAAGGTCACAGCAAGGTAAATGGGACTGCACTTATAAGTGAGGAGACTATATATGGTGCTTTCTCCTGGATCAGAACATAGAGGGGAAAAACAACTTTATACTTCATAGTCTGAGAAAGTGAGAGTATTGCAGCTCTCTGAAAAACAAAAACTGTTTGTCTATCCCCTTTGGAACAAGAAAAGAAAATTTCTATAGACCCAACTTACCAGCAAAGGATAAACATCACACCCCATAGGGCCTTTGTTTGTACCCAAACTGGGCTCATTTTTGTCTGTGGCCATGAATGGGAAGAAGTGGCACATCATAACTGCTCCCAACTTCCCTACAGTGTCACCTATTCTTTTAGGAGTATCATTCCTTTGTATATCAAAAACGTGGAACAGAGATGAATGTACATTGGCAACACTTGCTCCTCCAGGAGTTACTGCCTATAGCCCCATAAGACTCAAGGATACCAGAAGTCAGCAAGCAGTAGGGTAAATTCTGGCAGGAACTGGGGAAGCAATAGGACTAGCAGCACCCTGGAGTGGCTTTGCCTACCGTGACTAAATTCTAAATAACTTAATTCAAACTCTAGAATCCTTAGCCACCAACACAGGTCAGACACTAAAAGGAATTCAAGAATATTTAGACTCTTTGGCAAATGTGGTTATCAATAAAAGACTAGTATTGGATTATTTACCAGCTGAACAAGTGGGAGACTGTATACAGTTATTAATAAAACCTGCTGCACATATACTAACAACTCTGGAAAAGTTGAGATTAACATTCAAAACATGTATGAGAGAGCTACCTGGTTACATAGATATAACCAGTGCACTGACTCCAGCTATGTCTGGTCAACTATTAAAAGTGCCTTTCCAAATCTCCCCTGGTTTTTACCTCTTCTAGGACCTCTGATAGCTCTCATGTTACTAACTTTTTGCCTTTACTTGTTTAACCTCTTCAAAGTTTATGTCTTCTAGATTACAGCAGTTCCAGGTAAAGACAATGCTGGCACAAGGCTTCCAACCCATCCTGCCTTCTACTCCAGAGAATAAAAAATGTCCTACCTGTGGGCCTCCTGGATTAGGTATCTAGAGATTTTTACTTCTCTGGTGGTAGGCAGGGCCTATGCTCATAAACTCAGAAAGAAGAAGTCACAGGAGATGGACCTCTGCTCTTCTGCAGCCTTCTTAAGATTAGGGAGGAATATCCAATCTCTGAGAGGAGGATGAGGTAGGAGTTGGGACTTGACTCTGGAGACAGGACTCAAGACACCACAACAAATTGAGGACAAGCTCAAACAGGGCCAAGGCAGAACAGCTTTTCTTAATACACACCCCCCAGTGTGTATTCATGTCAGTTTACCATTGCCATGGCAACACCAGGGAGTTACTTCCCCTTTCCATGACAATGACCCAATGAACCAGAAGTTACTATCCTTTCCCTAGAAATTTCTTCATAACCTGCTCCTTACTTTGCATGTAATCAAAAGTGGGTATGAATATGACTGCAGAACTCTCCTGAGCTGCTACTCTCAGCGTACTGCCTATGGGGTAGCCCTGCTCTGAAAGAACAGGCACAGAGCTACAACACTGCCTGAGCTGTTACCACCACCAAAACAGTAACACTGTTGCTTCAATAAAGCTGTTTTCTTCTACCGTCGGCTCACCCTTGAATTTTTTCCTACATGAACCAAAGAACCATTCACAGCTAAGCCCCCATTTGGGGACTGCCTGCCCTGCATCAAAGGGATTTTTACAAAGACATTGGAATTGAGGCTTGATACAAACTTTTAATAAAAATTTATTGTTGTAGTGAAGGTTAATGAATGACCATGCAATAGGTTTTTTCACTTTGGAAAACATAAAAATGTAGATGTTTTCAATTATCTGATATCGTATTGAGAATAATTGGACTTGTGTCAGCAATAAAAGTGTTTGCTTATAGATAGAAAGGCTTTATTATGATACTCTTATATAGAGAAAACATACATTAGTATATTGAATATTCTGGACTTATATCACTTTTAAAAATGAGTAATAAGTTAGTGGCATTGAATGATCGGGAATTACCAAATTTTGGAGCTGTAGTGGTGGTTTAATAGGTGGCTCCTATTTTTAAAATAAGGAAACTGGCCCAGAGTGGGTGAGTCAAACATGAAATAGGCTGCTTCTGATTTCTAATGTAGTGCACTTTACAACACCGTATTTAGGAGCAGACCAGTTTAATGCAAAACCAGAGCCAAGGGGTCTCTTGAGGAATTTTCTAGCTTATCATGCAATAAAAGCCAAGAATTAATTTGATTGTGTACTACAGAGTTAGCCACAATGAATCCTGAATCAGTGACTTATACAACTTAGATTGATTAGGATAGCTGAAGAGATCAAAGAACAGAAAGCTAATTTTAACCTTGAGATGGATAACATTCATATTGTTGAAAAACAGTCTTTACTTTTGGTATTTGATTTTCCTTAAAACAAATTTAAGAACTTCACCAATTCCCTTATATATGGGAGTCCAATTTTAATTGTTTCAATTTCAGATTTTAATTTCATTCATTTTTGTGTAGTAATTTTTTTTTTTTTTTTTTTGAGACGGAGTCTCGCCCTATCGCCCAAGCTGGAGTGCAGTGGTGCGATCTCGGCTCACTTCAAGCTCCGCCTCCCAGGTTCACGCCATTCTCCTGCCTCAGCCTCCCGAGTAGCTGGGATTACAGGTGCCCACCACCATGCCTGGCTAATTTTTTGTATTTTTAGTAGAGATGGGGTTTCACTGTGTTAGCCAGGATGGTCTCCATCTCCTGACCACGTGATCCACCTGCCTTGGCCTCCTGAAGTGTTGGGATTACAGGCGTGAGCCACCGCGCCTGGCCCTTGTGTAGTCATTTTAACTGTAAAACCCTTGATAGTTGTCTTTAATAAGAGAGACAATATATAGATTTTGTATGGTGGGGATGTTTGTGGTCTATTCATTTTGTTGTCACTGACTTATAACAACTTTTATTATGCATGTTTTCAATAACTTTGTGATGCATTCTCGGAAATTTTCCACGTAGTTGCTCTAGTCATACCATAGCTTTTACACATCAGCTTTCTTTGCAATAGCTCATGATGCAATTTCTTTTTAATAATTTGTATGTAGTACCTTAGTGTGTGCTATAATCCTACATCAAATATTTTTCCTCACTTCCAAATATAACACTTACTTTGGAACAAGCAAGTTTCATTGCTATAAATATAAAAATTATTTTATAAAATGAAAGATCTATATTTGTCCAGTTGCATGTATGAATATGTGCATGCGTGTAAAACTTTTCTTATGAGCAAAAGCTGTTTTTTCTTACAATGTTAAAGCCACACTATTTTGAAAATAATTTTATACCCATGAAGTTATATTTGCAAAGCCAATTTTTAAAAAGTTATGGTCTACATTAACATTTTTAAAGTTTAAAAAGTCACGAAACATTATATAGAAAAGCATGTTTTATATTACATATACCATTTCTGTAAATAGCAAAGATTATTTCCTATACTACATTGATTAAATGTAGCTTATGCCTGAAATTTTATTCCCACATTGCATTGACTAGTGTTAGCCAATTAGTGACACTGTCTAGTGTTATTGCAATGAAAGCATCTCTTTAGCAATGAATTATTCCTTTTGATGCCTGTTATAAATGGAGAAGTTCTACTTTCATAGAAGATTGTGTTGCTTTAGCTGAATGAATTATGAAGATAATTTAGTAAATAATAAAAGCCTCATGAAAATAATATTAGATGATGTCACACTTCTTAATAACTATTTCAAGGCAGTATTTGCTCTAAGGGGAGGGTATATAAAAGTCTGCAAAATATTGTAAGACATAAGACATAATATTATGTCTACTACACTTTCTTCAATTAAATGTACCATTGCTATTGTACATTTTTTTCTAGTAATTT
Organism: Rhinopithecus roxellana; assembly: GCF_007565055.1. Lineage (NCBI taxonomy): Eukaryota > Metazoa > Chordata > Mammalia > Primates > Cercopithecidae > Rhinopithecus > Rhinopithecus roxellana. The sequence continues at coordinate 63,856,109 of NC_044564.1, read as the reverse complement.
TATTCATGGTTAATATCTTAAAACATGCATATGGTAGTAAACTATTAGGCAAGATAGCAACAGAAACGTCCATCATCTGTCAAAAATAAAGTTCAGGCAATCAATGTGTTTTGTGTTGGCTATGAGTAGCTGATGAAATAAATAGAAGCTGTGACATGATGTCTCTTTCATCTATGAAAGTATCAGCTCAGAAGCTATGCTTCATTAGCTTCAAATGTAGCATGCATAATAAAGGAAGAAAGTGAGTAGTTCTTTGATTCATTGTGAAAAAGCCTATCAGACCCCCTTTCAAGTGACAGTTTATTAAACAAGTTGAAAAATGGGAAATATTCCAACTAGAATGGAATCATTACCCTGTACTTGGCACTTGATTGCAAAGTATAGATGACAGCGTTGTGCCTCCATTTTATGTGATAAAAAAATTAAATGGCAAAAGATAGGCAGTATTTCCTGCAGGGAATTTAGTAATTTATTTTTATTTTTTAAAATTATTTTAATCTCCTTTTGGTATTAAAAAACTAATGAATCTGAGAAAAGCAATGAAAAAATTACTTCATTCCAAAATACACAAGGGTTTTCATTTCCTCCAAGGGGATGGGGAAGGCCAAGATAAATGCGTGGGGGCACACTAGAGAAATAATGGCTCCACATACATTTCCCTTTGATGTACTGAAGGTCTTTTGCGAAGACATTATTATCAGGTCGTACCTTTTACTTGGCCGTTTCTACCAAAAAACATCAGCATACACAAAAGGTCAGTGAAGGGATAGGGCAAAGTGTGTTTGGAGTAGGTAGGGGGTCTATGTGAGGAAGAGTGAAAGATGGCATGAAAGGAGAAGTTTGATCTGGAATACAGAAGAAACTGTGAGTTCTTAATATTCAGAGGAGGAATTAAGACACTCCTAAATAGCGGCAGTGTGTAAAAGGGAGAGCTGTTTAAATTTTAAAAAGAAGTAATCTGACAATGTATAGGACAAATACTAATTTGACTTTTAGACAGGTATGTTTAGATTATCTGCTTTTCCCTGGTATTTTTATTTTCAGAAATAAATCTGTTTCACATTTGCTGATGGGAAACAAGGAGCCCTGGAGTAGTAAGTGTATTTCAGTTGGCGCAGACATTCATACCACTGTGTCAAGTCTGGCACAAAGTTATCAATGTGTTTTTTCTAAAATACGTCAGAAATAACTACCATTGCCATGAGCAGACTTTAGAAATGCGAAGACTAAATGGCTGAAAAGAGCCTTTCAGTTGTTTGGTGTTTGTTTAATATGCTCTATTGCTATTTAATTAGCAATGAAAACATTTAGACAGACATTTTAAAAATATAGTGATGGTGCTTTATAAATTAGGTCTAATTTATGACTGAGCTAGTGGAGCGGTTTGAAAATTTCGGTGTTAGGTTTGTTATGCTGTTTTCCAAGTAAAGTTTTTCATCGATTTGTATCACACAACCTCAAGCGCCTCTGTCAAACAACCGCAAGGTCAAGCACAAAGGCAGGGGATCCATTATAGCTTTTGCTGGGTCAAAAGATCTCTTCCCCGTGAACTATTTGGTCAGTTACGTTTTCTAAAATGAACTGTGCTATAGATAAGAGGCAACACAAAGCGTGTTGTCTTTGTTTTTGGCTTTTTCTGACTAAAGCAAATTTCATGGCAAGTGTGAAGTTCAATTCTGAAAATAATCACACTGCCTGACTCACAAAATAAACTAGATTAAAATCTTCTGCAATAGCATATGCTCTTTGAATGAACAAAGGCCACTGGGAGCATGAAGAGACATGTGTTCCATTGCAGATTCTGAAAGCCACTTTATTATCTGGACACAGTAGCATTCTATCCTACTCATTAGTAAATGTCAATTATGCCAAGTTGGCCACTGGCTTACATCTACTTAGTGAAGCTTTGATGTTACACAGATTAATAAATTCTTAGTCTGCTTTCTGTGAAGTTACATGCAAAATATTTCTTTTGTTTATAGTAACAAAGTAATTCAGGTGTTTTAGTATCTGAGAAAAATAGCATCAGATTTCACTGAACTGAGTGCTCCGATTAATTGCTAATGTACCCCAACTACAAAAATCTAATTGTAATGCCTATGTAGAAACTATTACCACCCTGAGAAAATATTTAAAAATTGACTGAATCATGTATTTTAATACTTGCTAATATAGCAATTTAGAAACCACAGTTCCTTTACTTCAACTGAGAAAAAGTTTTGTTTTATACTTTCAATATGTACCATTTAGACCAATCAATAAGAAGGGAAAATTTTGTCTACTCTAAAATATTCAATGAGATTATATCCAAGTATTACCAATTCTTGTACAACAAATAAATACTCATCTTTTGAATTAATTTTACTTTTCAATGTTGGTACCAATTAACAGGCAATGTACTGTTTCATGGGTTGGCTATTTTAGGTGACTTAAATTTGACTGCTTTAACACTTCCTGTGACGCTTCCTAAGAAGGTAGAAAAATTGCCTTTCCTTTTAAAATAAAGAAAACCTTAAGAGCAATTTTTTTAGGGAATGAAGATCATTATCAGAATGGGCCTTTTATTAATTTTTAGCAGCATCCAATACTGGAGAATAATATCAAAGATCAAAGAATAATTAGAAATCAGAATAATCATTTGAGCCAGATATGTTTGTCTTTGCTTTTGTTTTTAACTGATCCTGAATTCTGAAGACTCTGGTTCTTATCTGTGACTTTGAGTGCTTAGCTGATGATGTTGGTCAATTCACTTAACATATTAATTCTTTATCTATGAAACAAAATTCTTTATCTATGAAACAAGTCTGAATATTTGTTTAGCTTTACTGCTTAAGAATTTAAAGCATTAAATAATGTAAACCATGACACGCTTTTTCCTATGTAACAAACCTGCATATCCTGCACTTAAAAAAAAAAAAATAATAATAATAAAGAATTTAGTGAGAAAGCATATGTAAAAATGCTTTGTAAGTGCAAATTCTTAAGTAATGTAATGTAAAGTACTTAATAATTATTAACAGCTGTTTAGTACTATATACAAGCAATCATGCTCCCAAGTTATCTTAAGTATGCTGACTCCTTTACAAAATAAAAAAATTATTTACACTAAAACATGTTAGGTCTAAAGAATTAAACACTTTGGAGAATAAATCAATCTATTCATGTTATGATTTTTTTTTAAACCCAGAAGATTAGATGGCATCATTAGAAGTCTTGGGTATGAGTTTCTATTTGCTATAAATTATAAATATAGGAGGCAATTTTAAACTGACATGTCCCTTTGCTCTCTAGGAATCTATTTTTCACAAATTAAGGTCAAATTAGCCATATTATAAATTATTATGTGCTTTTTCTTCTTCGGAATGTTTATCTTCACATCTTATTATTTAACATAGGTCTTCATAGATTATTTGGCAAGAAAGTGAAGAAGTTAAAATGACTTAAGTATTACTATTATTTGGCAATCTCTGAGTTGTTTCTTCCTATTTTTTTGATAACTATTCATGAGATAATTCTTTGATCTTCCCATTAACAAAAGTTACTTGCATGTGAAACAGTTCTTCACATTGTCTTACCTTCTCTTAGTTCAAGAAGCCTCACCTATTTTTCTTATCAAAGTGTTACTTTTATATACAGAAAGGTAATTATTACTGATGCTATTGCAGTGGTTGTGGAAGTAGTTTTTATTATTATGTATTTTTTTAAAGATTTCCTGTAACCTATCTGAGGGTGAACATTAAACAGGCAGGATTAAGAATATGGAAAAAGAGAAGTACATCAAACAATGTTTTATTTGCACATTATTCTGCTGTAAATTAATGTCTCCCTATTTCTATCTATAATAGAACAGTCTTTGTGCCATCATTCAGCACTTAAAATATTTTAGTAGAGTTGGCTGTTATGGGTCTCTGTCACTAGATTGTAAATAATTTGAAGGTAAAAGTCTTGTTCAACTTTGATACTGCATGCCAAGCTCATAGAGTAAGTATTTGCTGAAATAAATCATTCCACCTTTGCAGAATTTTGAAGAATTAAAGGTAAACTGTTATTTTTGAGGAGAAAGGTAATTCAAATTAAGATAATTTTTAGCACCTACTTTCTTTTAGTAATTTCAAAAACTTGAGGATTATAACAATAATATAGACAAAATAGGCATAGCCCTGTCCTTAGAAAATTTTAGTCTTAGTCTAGCATGAAAGACAGTTAAAAATAATACAATATAATGAGCACTTTTCAAATTAAAAATAGTTAACATATTTTAATATGGAGATTAAGGCTTGTAGAATCCCCTGGTGATAAACCTTGACCCTCTCATATGTAGTGACTGACTCAAGTCAGTTACTGAAACAATTTTGAGTCTAAATTTCCAGTCATATAAAATGAGGAAAACAAACACTGTGCAATATGGTCAATAGGATTAAAGAAATAACCTCAAATATTATTTCCAAAGAAGAAAGATGTAGATATGTTAAAATACAACAATAAAACAGAAGACATTGGAGAATGTATGTGAAGAAGAAACACACTATTACATTCGTTTTAGTTCTCTCTGCATCTGACCCTTCTTTTGTAGGTTTTGACATTAAGCGGGATACCTCTATTCAGGCACTGGTTATAGACCACGGTGCCATTAACGTCATTAATGTCTAAGGCTTTGGGTTGTTAATCCTTTGGTGGGGTTGCCTTATGTCTTAGTCCATGTTATGCTGCTATTACAAGATATCACAGATTGAGCAAGTAATAAAGAATAAAATGTTATTTTCTTACAGTTTGAGAAGCTGGAAAGGCCAAGATCAAAGCACTAGCATTTAGTGAGGGGTTTCTTGCTGCACCATCACCTGACAGAAGCATCGAAAAGCAAGCTAGCCTTATGCTGCGTGAAGCCTCTTTTATAAGGTCCTTAATGAGAGAGAAGCCTTCAGAATCTAATCACCTGTTAAACTCCAACTCTAAATACTATTACATTGACAACACCTGCATTTTGGAGGCGATGCGTCAAACTAATGCTTTGTATGTGCAAATTCTTAAGTAATGTAATGTAAAGTACTTAATAATTATTAACAGCTGTTTAGTACTATATACAAGCAATCATGCTCCCAAGTTATCTTAAGTATGCTGACTCCTTTACAAAATAAAAAAATTATTTACACTAAAACATGTTAGGTCTAAAGAATTAAACACTTTGGAGAATAAATCAATCTATTCATGTTATGATTTTTTTTTTAAACCCAGAAGATTAGATGGCATCATTAGAAGTCTTGGGTATGAGTTTCTATTTGCTATAAATTATAAATATAGGAGGCAATTTTAAACTGACATGTCCCTTTGCTCTCTAGGAATCTATTTTTCACAAATTAAGGTCAAATTAGCCATATTATAAATTATTATGTGCTTTTTCTTCTTCGGAATGTTTATCTTCACATCTTATTATTTAACATAGGTCTTCATAGATTATTTGGCAAGAAAGTGAAGAAGTTAAAATGACTTAAGTATTACTATTATTTGGCAATCTCTGAGTTGTTTCTTCCTATTTTTTTGATAACTATTCATGAGATAATTCTTTGATCTTCCCATTAACAAAAGTTACTTGCATGTGAAACAGTTCTTCACATTGTCTTACCTTCTCTTAGTTCAAGAAGCCTCACCTATTTTTCTTATCAAAGTGTTACTTTTATATACAGAAAGGTAATTATTACTGATGCTATTGCAGTGGTTGTGGAAGTAGTTTTTATTATTATGTATTTTTTTAAAGATTTCCTGTAACCTATCTGAGGGTGAACATTAAACAGGCAGGATTAAGAATATGGAAAAAGAGAAGTACATCAAACAATGTTTTATTTGCACATTATTCTGCTGTAAATTAATGTCTCCCTATTTCTATCTATAATAGAACAGTCTTTGTGCCATCATTCAGCACTTAAAATATTTTAGTAGAGTTGGCTGTTATGGGTCTCTGTCACTAGATTGTAAATAATTTGAAGGTAAAAGTCTTGTTCAACTTTGATACTGCATGCCAAGCTCATAGAGTAAGTATTTGCTGAAATAAATCATTCCACCTTTGCAGAATTTTGAAGAATTAAAGGTAAACTGTTATTTTTGAGGAGAAAGGTAATTCAAATTAAGATAATTTTTAGCACCTACTTTCTTTTAGTAATTTCAAAAACTTGAGGATTATAACAATAATATAGACAAAATAGGCATAGCCCTGTCCTTAGAAAATTTTAGTCTTAGTCTAGCATGAAAGACAGTTAAAAATAATACAATATAATGAGCACTTTTCAAATTAAAAATAGTTAACATATTTTAATATGGAGATTAAGGCTTGTAGAATCCCCTGGTGATAAATCTTGACCCTCTCATATGTAGTGACTGACTCAAGTCAGTTACTGAAACAATTTTGAGTCTAAATTTCCAGTCATATAAAATGAGGAAAACAAACACTGTGCAATATGGTCAATAGGATTAAAGAAATAACCTCAAATATTATTTCCAAAGAAGAAAGATGTAGATATGTTAAAATACAACAATAAAACAGAAGACATTGGAGAATGTATGTGAAGAAGAAACACACTATTACATTCGTTTTAGTTCTCTCTGCATCTGACCCTTCTTTTGTAGGTTTTGACATTAAGCGGGATACCTCTATTCAGGCACTGGTTATAGACCACGGTGCCATTAACGTCATTAATGTCTAAGGCTTTGGGTTGTTAATCCTTTGGTGGGGTTGCCTTATGTCTTAGTCCATGTTATGCTGCTATTACAAGATATCACAGATTGAGCAAGTAATAAAGAATAAAATGTTATTTTCTTACAGTTTGAGAAGCTGGAAAGGCCAAGATCAAAGCACTAGCATTTAGTGAGGGGTTTCTTGCTGCACCATCACCTGACAGAAGCATCGAAAAGCAAGCTAGCCTTATGCTGCGTGAAGCCTCTTTTATAAGGTCCTTAATGAGAGAGAAGCCTTCAGAATCTAATCACCTGTTAAACTCCAACTCTAAATACTATTACATTGACAACACCTGCATTTTGGAGGCGATGCGTCAAACTATAGCAATTAACAAGTTAAGTGAATCACATCTCTGTCAGGGTAAAAGAAAAGCTGTCACGCAAATTGCTCTAGAAATTTTTTACCTTGGCTCTAAAGTGTGAGTATTAAAATAATATTTTAGAAACTATAGTTGTTTCTAACTTACATAGGGGAGAGAAGAAAACAATATTGTGGGAAATCTTTTTGTTAATCTTTCATTCTAGGCCTAAAAGCACAACAATGTTCAGGAGGAATCGACTGACATTGTTGACATTTCAACACTTAAAAACTCCGGTTAACAAGTAATTCAAAATAATGCAAGTAAATAAGTAAATAAATAAGAATAGAAGCTATTAAATAGTAAAATAAGTTAGTTTGGAAAGTACATGGTAACTATTTTTGGAAAAAAATTAGACAAACTTATGCCAAATCTTATCAAGAAAAAATATAGAGAAACCAACAAGGTCAACATTAGGTTGAGCAAAGTGCATGTATAATCTAAAAGCAGAAAAATGTTATATGGCATTATATACTAATAAATTTGAAAACTCAGATTAAATAAAATATTCCAGAGAGATATAGAATATTTAATAAGGAAGGCTTAGAAAACTTGAAATAGAAATAGATTTTAAGATTGTAAATAATAGGCTCACATGGTACTGAGACTTCTGCCAAACCTTTAAACTAGAGATGATTTCTCTAATTTTAAATGTCTAGAGCAGGCAAAAAATGTTTGTTTATTACATAAGATTACTATAACTCTAACATACAATCTAGAAAAATTTTGCACATGACAGGGTACTCTACACCAAACTTACATATAACTATAAAATAATATTCTAAATAAAATATGGGTAATTTAATGCAGAATTATATTAAAATAATTTTGTGGTGTGATTTAGAAAGTGTTAATATAAGATTGAAAACATTATCAAAGATGTGGAAAACCACTTATGTGATTCACTACATTAAAACATGATTGAAATCTCCTTAGATATGAAAAGATATTTGATAAATTCAAGATCAATTCCTGAGTAAATAACAAAACACTTATGAATATAAAATTAAAGGGAAACTTCTTATCATGATAAAAATATATATTTTAGAAATTAATATTAAACATGATATTTTATATGGATGCTTAATATTGTACAGAATCTCTTAAAAACATAACCATTAAAATTAGGAAGAAAATATGAAAAACTGAAATCACTGGTATAACTTTTAAATGTCCTTACCATAACAAATATGGTAAGAAAAAATAGATTAAGATAAATAAATATTTAAAAAGAGATGAAAATTATGATTTGGCGGTGATATGACTATTTAACCCCAAGTTCAAGAGAATATGTATTGGAGTAGCCCTTCAGAAGACATTTTTTCAATGCCTACTCAATGAATGTACATTCACCTTTTAAGAGCCTACTCAATAGACATGGAATTATTAATATTTTTTATTTACAAATACCGTTGACTCTTGAACAACACAGGTTGAAATATGCAGACCCACTTATATGCAGATAACCCACTTTTGCATCTGTGGGTTCCCCATCTGCAACTAAACATGAAGGAAAATACAGTATTTGGGGGTACAAAACTCATAGATACCAATGGCTGATTTTTGTATACTTGAGTTCCACAGGCCAACTGCAGAACTTGAGCTTGGATGACTTTTGGTATTAAAGGGGATTCTGGTATCAATCCCCCAAAGATATACCTAGGCACAACTATATTTTTATTTGAGCAAAGAAAAAAAATCAAGGAAAACACTAGCTAAATAATTTAATACATCTTTTATATGAAACATGCAGTATATTACAACAAAGATTTACATCCCTGTGTACTGATAGGACAGAATATTTATTATATAGTGATGAAAAATCAAAGGAGAAATATATGTATATGTATAATAGAAAGCTGTCAGATAATATTTATTACATATAATGTAATCTGAAATTATACTCATTGACATTTAATTTAGATTGGAATAATTTGTGAAGAATATACTGACAATCTTCATTTCATAAAGGTATGTTAGGGGTTCACATTTTTTAAGTGCTTCCTTTTATGGAAGATTATGTCTTATTAAAAATAGAAAACTTAATAATTAGAATTTTAAATGGTAAAAAATAATCCTGTTAAAATAAAAATATGTAAATGTCATAATTTGGATATAATTTTATACATATTAAAGTAATAACAGGAACACATTCTTTAAGTTTTAATCAGAACATTTATAAAGCTATTTTTTGGAAACTAGTGTACTATTCCCTGAACTAGTCACTTGAATTTTGAGTGTTGCATTATAAATTGAGGATCATATATTTGATAATTGTCTCAACCCAAGAAACAAAAAGTTATAGTTTATTTATTTTTCCCCAGGACATAATTTATCCTATTTGTCTCAAATTCTCATGCAATACTCGGAAAATATAGTTCTGAAGATGGAAGTATTTGCATAATGCAAAGAGTTGTTTTAATCAATTTCCTTTTATTGATCAATGCATCTATATTTTGGGAGATTTTATCAAAAGAAATTATAATCTCATAGCAAAGAAACTCTTTAATCAATTTTAATGCATCAAATGATAAAATGTAATTTTGAATTTGAGCAATCACTAGATAATACAGTGCATCTGTAAATAAATGTTTGTATTATTTTTGTTGATAGGCATTCCAGCAAATTTTCCAGAGGAATGGTTCAAAACAACCTTTGTTTCTGAAGCCTCAAACTTCCAATGTAGTTAATGAAACAGGAAACTCAAAGTCTTAAACAGAATGGGGTGCAGATTGAGGGTGGCATGAATTAAGAAGAGAGAGTAAGAGAGTCTATTCCTAACTTCATATCCAATCAGAGTTTAGTTTTTAGTCTGAGACAGTCAATTTATAAATGAAAGTACACTTTTAATGTTATATTCTAATTTCATGAATTCATCTGCATTTTACAAACTCAAGTCCAAAAAACTATATAAATTGAATCATATTCTCATTGTCAAAAACAATTAAGGGAGAAGAGACAGTACGTTTTGTTATTTATCCAACTAAATAGGTTCATGTTATTTTTAAGGATCTTTTTTTTGTCTGACTTCAGTGAGGCAAACCATTTATTTGATTCATCGCTGTCAAGAACACTTCTCTGGAGAAAATTTGCTTGCTCTGGATATAGAGCAATGTGTTTTCAATCCTTTGTACAGTTTCTCCCTAACAACCCAGAATTTATTCTTTCACCTGTCACTTCTAGGATGCAAGAAACCATTTTCTGTAACTATGAAAAGCTTCAGAATGCCTAGAGGGCCAATGGTTAATGTCAATCAGACTACTTGATGGTGCCCATATGTCCAAGGCATTATATGGATAAGAAAATTGGGAAAAGAATTTAAAAGAAGAAAGGAAGTGGTATCAATTGTAATAAGTTCAGCAAGCCCTGAGCAGGGTATATGTTTTTAAGTTGAAGACAAGTTAAGGGTATGTTCAAGTTATGAAATAAAACCTGACAGAATACACTTCAGATAAGATAGATTGAGGAGACCAGCATTTATGCCAAGCCCAAAATATTTTGTGTTTTAATGTCACTTCTCTTCAGATTGATCTACATATTAGAGTATCTCTTACCATATTATGAAATACTCATGTAAGAATGCAGGACAGTTATTGCCATATCAGTAAAGATTCTTACAATTATTTTTTGTTACCAGTGAGAAAATAATTTCATTCAAAGTAAAAGAAACAGAGAGAGAAATAGAGTCAGCAGTGAGTAGGGAGCTCACTAGCTTAGGAACCTGAAAACTCATGGGCATATTCAATTTTACCCATGACCACATATTAAGGGCTTGTTCAGGCTCGTTTCCTGTACATTTCTGACCTCTGCCTTCTACAAACTTGGTTTCATTTTTAGGTTCCACATGGAACTCTGTAAAAATTATAAATGTTTTTCTTACGGTGACAAGTTGGTTACAACAGTCCAGCCTTACATTGTAAAGCCTAAGACAGGCAGAGAAAATTTCTGTTTCCCTCCCAGGAACCCCAACAAAAAAAGCCTCTCTGTGCTTCATGGGTTGCTTCATATGCCTGTCTCTGAATGGATCATGTCAACAGGAAGTAAAATGTGATGCCTCTCAGGCCTAGTTTATTTCTTTCCATACTAGAGTGAAATCAACTCTAAAATGAGTAGACATTTGGCATAGGGGGTTGTGAAGGATTGGTGATACCAGAGTTAAAACAACATATAGCTATATGAAGAGTGACTAGATATTGACAAAACCAACAAATACCTGCAATTTAAATATAGTTAGCAATTATAAATCACATCTATTAAAGCCGTGTGTTCATGTTTGACTCCCCTATATGATTGTGTGACACTGCCATTGCCATTTGCCATGTTCAGATGAAGACAGCATTTTTCATTTTAAAATCCAAACTGAATTTCTGAGAAAGACTCTGATTAGCCCTACTGGGGTTATTTGCTCACCCCTAGACTAGTCTATTAGGTAAATGGACGATCACCTTTAGGTGCAGAGGATGTATTATGAATATTGTTAGAAACGTATCATGGAGGGCAATTCTTCACCAAAGCCATATGATTAGAAAGAAAATATCCCAGAATAAGGATACTACTGCTCAGGAAAAATGAAATAATATATGTCCACCTGAGTAATTATATTTGCTATATTTGCCCACCCCACAGTGCCTGTCAATGTGCCTTTCTCACATTATATGATCAACAATATTCCTAACTTCAATTAAATCTCTTTTTTTTTTTTTCACACTAGGGTATCACGTACAATTGTTCTCAAATTGCCACTTCATTTTCAAAATAGTATTAAATTTTGGGTGGGACATTATTTTCCCTGTTTCCCTGCCCAAATGTTGCCTCTCCCAAAACCAGCCATGGCCTACCTTGCCCCCATCCAGTGCACATAAAAACCACAGACTCAACTTGCAGAGATGAGAAGCAGCTGGGCATCAGAGAATGTGGTTGAACATTGGAGAGAAGAAGCTTGACTTCAGAAAGACAGCTTGCCAGCATAGCTTTGGAGAGGAGTCGTCCAGCCATACCCAGCCAGAATCTGGGGAAAGATTATCTTCCTGCTCAGCCCCCTTTTCAGCTCCGCTTCCCACTGAGAGCCACTTTTATTGGCAGTAAAATCCTCCTCATTTACCATCTCCAAATTGTTCATGCGACTCATTCCTTCTGGATACTGGACAAAAATTTGGGTGTGAGTGCAAAAGGTTGTCACACTGACCCTCCACTAAGCTTTTAACACTTAAGGCAAAAGAGGACTGACTGAAACACTCCTTCTGGGGCTTCAGACATCACAGGCACACCCTTAGGTGCTGCCATGGGGCCATCCTTCCTGCCAGTGCCCAAAATCACTCACCTCAACTGCTACACTGACTTACCCACGCAATTCCTTCCACAAGAGGTTGAGCACAGCAAGTTTGAGTGAGTGGAGTTAGTCTCTGCTAGCACCTGTGCACTCCAGTTTCCACCCATGAAGGGGTCAGGGTAATGTCCTGCTTCATAACCACCACTACAATGAAGATGTAGACCATTCCCATCACTTTGGAAAGTTACCTCCTTCCAATTGATCACTATATCCACACAAAAAAATACCTCTTAGTTGTTAATTGACAAATAAAAATTATATATATTTATTGTGTACAAGATGATGTTTTGAAATATGTATACATTGTGTAATGGTCTCACATCCTTAACATATGCACTACCTATCATACTTTGTTGTGGGAACAACAAAGTATGTGGGAACCCTTAAAATCCCTTAAAATCTGCTCTCTTAACGGTTTTCAAGAATATGATATACTGTTGTTAATTACAGAAAGAATAAATTCAAGATATCTATTGTACAGCATAGAATATACTGTTCTGATTTCTATCATTTTTAAATTTTTCTATTGAGTATGTCAGTTCTAGGGACTTTCCAATCAAATGATTTGCACAAAAGGACCATAGTAAACAGATAGGCTTCAAGGTTGCCATCAGTCAGATGCTGACCGAACAGTCTATAAGTGATAAAACATTTCAAAATCTTGGCCTGTGGTCATGGTAGTCAAGCTATATATTTTTATTTTATGTCTACCACATAAGAAAAAGTAGCCAATGTGTTCCATTTTTCTAAGAATTATTTTAACCAAGGAGATTATTTTGATGTTTTAGCAAAAGATGTACCTTTGTTTTATCATTGTATGCTTTAAACTATTAGAAGAAACACATTATTTTGTAATAAAATTTTACTTGATACGAAGAATTATTAATTGCATACTTTCTTGAAAAATGCACTATGTAACTTAAGTTGTAAATTATCATCAAAAATTACTTTAAATAATTAGAAACAGATAGAGTTTTTAAACTTTTAGTGGATATTGCAAAGTACAGAGAAAACAATGTATTTTGAGGACTTTAGAAAATTATAGATGTTGGGCTAAGTTAGATTCAAAAATAGTTTTCCTTTAAAGTATATAAATAGTCTAGGACTGTAGGACTGTCAGCTACAAAGAATTGATATTGTATCAATGACCTCTTCTAAATATTTTTTTTCTCGATAAATGTCAATCCAGAAATAAATGAGCCATCTTTTACATATTATAATACTGTAATTCAACCATTGTGCTTTGGGCTAAAGGGAAATGTCCTTGATCTTTTAGGTGGATGGTAATTAGTTCTTATACCCAATTCTACCATGGAGTCTTATTAAAATTGATTCTGAATAATGATCCCTATACTTTTATTCCTAGTGTTTGACGTGTCTGACAGAATCTCTGAGTTTTTGCATTGACCAAGAGACAGCTTAACTTTTGTCATATGTAAACCATATTCTTCCTGTCCTCTAATAAGAATTAGCTCAATATATTTTCTAAGAGGCTGAGAAACCACACATACTCAAAAAAGTCATTAATATCAAATAGTATTTATTAATTGTTAATTCAAACAGAGATTCAAAGCTCTACAACTCAAGTTAATGAGACATAGCATTTTAGGGTTTTAGACTGAGACATAAAAATTACATTTTGTGTAGTATGTATGCTAGTTGATGACATATATTTAGATAATTAACAAGAGCTTAGTGATGAAATAAGTTAATGGAAATAATACTTATGGATGTATATAACATTGGAAATTTTTATTATTTATTTATTGTCAAAATGGAAAGACCTACTATATGACAGCACAATGTGATGACTATAGTTAACAATAACAAATTTATAGTTTAAAATCACTTAAATAATGTAATTGGATTGTTTATAACTCAAAAAATAAATGCTTGAGAAGATGGATACCCCATTCTTCATGATGTGCTCATTTCACATTGCATGCCTGTATCAAAACATCTCATGTACCCCATAAATAGACACACCTATTATATACCCACAAACATTTAAAAAAATATATAGTAGTGATTACTTTTTTTTTTCTTTCTCCCCTTTCCATTCTCTTTTATTTATTCATCTTCTCTTGTTGAGTATTTCAGTCCTAAAGACATTGGACGAGGCAGATAAAGACAGGTATCTGTGCCAGAAGTGAGGAAGAGGAACATGACAGCTTAGAACATGGAGTTAGAGCTAAAACAGGATGATGATTGAGTCAACTCAGGGAACTTCTTAGCTTAGTCAGGGCAAGCAAGGGAATGGTCCAGAACAGGTGTCACACCCCGAGCAGACTGAGGAGAGACTCTTAAATGAGTGGTGACCTGGTATGGGTGGGTCATAGCCATAATGGCACTTAGGAAATTGGTGGCAATGGAGAAGGAAAATTCACCAGGAAATTGATCAAATAAGGAAATGTATAAATGATAATGCCATCTAAGTACATTGCTTTCAAAACAAGATGTTACAAATATGAAAATAGAGAAAATTAGACTAAAACTTACAATATTGGACTGCAATTGGAGGTATTTGTATGAATTCATGGTTTTAAAAATATATAGATATTGAAATAAATATAGATGTAAACATCTATGAATGCATGTATATCTCTGTCCACTGACAGGACCTAGAAGCAGTGACTTTACAATGCTAAGGAGCATATCTCACACCCAGATCATGACTTCTAAAGCCCAAAGACTTAAAAGGAACAAGGACTCTTCTGAGAAATGACTGATTTCCTATGACTGAAAAGGTAAGTACTGCTGGAAGAGGTGTCAGAGTTCCAGCATAGGGAAGTGGGTGACACGAGGCTTGGTAAGAAGAATTTACCAGCAAGAGTATAGGTTTGAAAGAGAAAAGTTTTATCAGAAAGAATGTTGTGTAAAAGTGCAGTGGGGTGCCTTGGAGAGAGGACTGAGCATGACATGGTGGATTTTCCTTAGAAGCATTCACAAACCTTAAGGCAAGAGCTTAAGGGTAATTTGGGCCATATTAGTCACGTGGGTCATGACAACGGATTAGATTTGTAGACATTTTGGTGCCTTAATGTCAGCAAGGATTGCACGATGAGTTTGATATGCATGCATTCCAGAGATTATGTATGGAAATTCTTGTTACTTATAGAAGCTGAAATAGGCCTGGAACAAGATGCTGATGTTAGTTACCAGAGAAGTTAAATTACTTTAAAATTCCCCAGATAAGGAGTTTTGCCTCCGAATGGCCTATTAAATGGTCACCAGGTAATCTTTGGTCCCTTCTAAATTCTTCAGATAAGGAGTTTTTTTGTCTAGAGGGCCTATTCAATGGTCATCAGGTGATTTTTGCTCTCCTCAAGTACAAGATTAATTTAACATATATTTTTGTACCAGAGATCAAAGGAGTGCTGAAGGAATAATGTGGACTTGGCAAAATGACACTGGCACCAGCTTGAATACATTGTCACTGGACAAATCTGGGACAATTTGAGCAACAAAGAAAACTTTCAGTAATGATTTTAACCTGTTTAACAAAATAGGAGTCCTATGAGTCCACATGGATACAAATAAATGAAATAACTGAAATTTGAATGAGTAGCAGGATATATTAGATGACAGTGGTAATTTACATATTAGAGATTTAAAAAGAGGGAGAAGACATGTTTTGATGAATAGAAGTGTGAATACAAATTCCAAAATTAATTCTAAAAATATTACACAAGCATATTTTAATGTAATATTGATAGTAATATTTATGCAATACTTTGTGTCATAAACTGTGCTTAATGTTTTCTGTATCATTTTATCTTGACAAGTATCATAGAAGGTTAGGTTTATTATTTCTCTTATCTCTACATATAAGTAAAAGGAGGCTTCAAAATTAAAGTATGTACTTAATATGTCAGAGTTATCTAACTCCATTACACAGTGTTCCTCTCTGTATTGTACTATTCTCTATCTCAGAAACAAGTGTAGCTTTTAGATACATTTTGTTTTGTATTTGTACTATTGCCTGTGAACCTAAAAAATCTGAGACAGGTCTCAGTTAATTTAGAAAGTGTATTATGCCAAGGTTGAGGATGTGCACCACTGACACAGCCTCAGGAGGTCCTGATGACATGTGCTGAAGGTGGTTAGAGCACAGCATGGCTTTATACATTTTAATGAGATACGAGGCATCAATCATTATATGTAAAATGAACATTGGTTTGGTCCAGAAAGGTGGGACAACTTGAAGTGGGGAGGGGGATTCCAGGTCATAGGTGAGAGATAGACAGTTGCATTCTTTTGAGTTTCTGATTAGCCTTTCCAATGAGGAAGTAAGACATGTATTTATCTCAATGAGTAGAAGGTTGACTTTGAATAGAATAGGAAGCAGGTTTGCCCTAAGCAGTTCCTAGCTTGACTTTTCCCTTTGGCTTAGTGATTTTGGGAGTGCAAGATATTTTTTTCACATTTCCCCCCGATTTTTAAAAAAATCTTTCAGAGAAAGCATTTTAGAAAAAAAAAAAATGAGTCTTTGGTCCCAGGTTTCAGCTAATCTCTTACGGCTAGGATGGTTTACTCCTAGACAGGTAGATCTCGTGTTATTAGGAAAGTTCATCTTTTAGCAGGTTGTGAAGTTTCATGTCCTCTGAAGAGAAAATAAGGGGAGGAAGGGGGAAGAAAAACAACAGCAACAAAAAGAAATATCCTGGAAAATTAACATAGGCCACATTACTCTGAAATCCATACATTAGTAGGCAGGTATGAAAGTGACTTATGTATGTAAATGCGTTGCTGTTTTTTTCTTCTGAGGTTTAAGTTGTCTAGATTCAGTTCATAAGGCTTTATGAAAGCACAGCTTATTTTTTAGTGATTTCAACTTAGGAAAAAATGGTAGAAAAAGAAGAGAAAGCAGAAAAAAAGAAAATATTATTTTGGAGACTTATAGCAAGGAAAAAAATAGAATTCAGTCCAAATTATAGAAAATAATAAAAATTGAAAACATTAAGTAAGACTAGCATCTAACAACAGGTGTACTATAGTTTTGGAAACATAATTTTAATCTCTCCAGTATCCCATTTTTATTAAAGACAAATCATGGTAGGACCAATTTTCTTTATTAAACTTGGCCAGATTGTTTGTTTAAACTATAGCAAGAATAATTATTTTTCACATCAGCTTTATAAAATTGGTTTTGATGAAACTTTGTGCCATAGAAATCTCAGATAAGACTTTTTTAATGCCAAACTCAGCCATGGATTTGTGCCACTAACTATATATGAGTTAGGTAAATTTTTTCTCCTCTTGCGGTTCCAAGACAAACCTGAGGCTCCTGGACCTGTCAGAAAGTGACTTTTTTTTTTTTTTTTACCATGGGTCAAATACCCTTTACAGGAACTGTGTAAACTATGAGGCCAGTTTTTCCAAGAGCTTTTATCGACTCCATAAGTTAAATTTGATTCCTTAAAGGAAAGCACACCATTCCAGTCAAAGCCTTGGTAAAATAATCAGTTTCTCCAATTGTGTCCTGTTACAAATGAAAACAGATTCTTATTGCACTTATGCAAATAACTGTATTGCCATAAGTTAAGAACATTCACAAAAGTTTCCAAATTCTGGAGAAATCAAGTAGAGAAAAAAAATATGCTCCAAATTTTGTTCATAGGAGTATACTAAATTTTTAAAAGCTGTCAATATCTAAAAAGAAATGTTTCAAGACTGAGAAACAAAACAAAAGATCAGCATGTTTCAAGCAAAAACTTAAAAAGATTATTTCAGTCCATGCAGTTAATTCCTGTTCTGCTTGATATTCATGAATATTTTAGCTCTCCCTGAGTCCTGAAAGTTTTTCCTATATTTTGATGTCACAATCTCCAAATTTTTCAGAAACCTACTTTCAAGAGCATCCATTAGTTTTATTGTTGATTATAAAACCACCTGCTAGAGAGGACCAACACAAACAGTTGTCTGTGGTTGACAATAAGTTTTAGAGAAGCCATAGTCAAAGACACAATTGACAAGGAAATTTGTTACCTCTGTGGCACACAATAATTTTAACATAACAACTATGATTATTACTGATAATATACACTAAGTCCACTAAGTCATATCAGAATTATAGGAGTTTCCTATAATTTTGGAACACATACCAATAATATATTTATACAAATACAGCCCAAAGAAAACCAAACACCATTTCATATTTGACAATGCTTCATGTATAATTATGCCATTTTTGGACTTTAGTGAATCTAATATCTTAACAATTCAATTAGGTCAGAAAAATACAAAATTTATAGTTTGGTTTTAAAAATTTGTCAAATATCAAAGGTTTAAAACACTTGATAACACAAAACAGAATCATGGGTCATTATAAAATTAGTCATTCATTTAACCAAACTGATAACTCAAGGATTTAAAAAAAAAATAAAAGAGGCAAAACCCTTCATTCTTTGAGAGAGGAGACATAATTTTCCAAACAATAAGCCGTAATAAAAGCAGCATGAAGCCAATTAAATTTGTGTTTCAAAATTTTATAAACTGTCTATCCAATTGTAATTGTTATATAACTTCCATAAGCCTTTTATAATCTTTATATCCCTTGTTAAGGAATCAGTTAATGCTTCCAAAAAACCTTGTTAATCTGATACATGGGCCTATATGCTGGTCTTTCTTCAGTGTGCCTTTAACATTAATACTTAATTTACAGAGAAACTGAACTTACTTTTTCTTTCAAAATTGGCCCTTACAGTCTCATGCATCCACCTCTTCCACAATAGTCCTTGGGCCTTGAGGAGTTGAATAGCTTTAATTTCTGTGCCTGTGTCTCAGGAATGCAGTTTATTTTGATTGACATCTTTTATGGAGCCTGAAGATGAGGTCTTAATTGCTGTCAGTGTTTAAGATTTAGCAGGACTTGGTGTCCTTTTTAGACCCAGGAATCATAGGCCTGTAACTCAATGCCACAGGACTTTAAAGGTACATACTTCAAGACACATGAGGATGTAATAACCTTAATTAAAAAAATTAAATCTCACTTCTTCCTAAGAAAACCAAACTTAATAATAATAGTATAGGAATTATTTTGATAAAACATAAAATCTGTTAGGACAGTTACCAAAAGGCAAAAGAAAAGAGTTTTTTTTGTGATAAGAAAGTTTAAGAGAGATAATTTTATATGAAAAATAATCTAGTATGGTAAATTTAGTCCTAAATTAAAATGACTGATTGTTTAAGGAAATAAGATGTTGAGGACAAATCAGAAGGTCCAAGCATGTCGTGAAGAGTCTGTATAAGGCATAATAAGGGGATTTATTTAAAAAAAAAACTTCTTATGTGATCAAATTGTTTATAATTAAAGGGAAATTATAAACATATATACTAAATTGTTGGTTAGAACAAGAAAATTTTCTTAAGTGGTTGATTTAATAAATTATAAGAGATTTTAATTTTTTAACACAAATTTCAACTTTTACTGCATCTCACTTTTTTCAACTTTCTTTCCCCTTTTAAAAGCCATGTTTTCCTAAAGATGTAAAAGAAATGTTTTCTTCCAACATAATATTCTATGCACTGCAGAAGGTCTTTTCTTTTGCCTTTTGGTAACTGTCCTAACAGATTTTACCTTGTTTTATACATCAGCTTTAAATAAGCTTTGAATTAGATTGAACTTGTTTACCTTTTTTAAAAAGACACACATTTTTAGCAAGAATGTTTTTGTACAGTATATCTTTATTGATAAATAGACAAATAATGATATATCTACTATTTAATATACTTTTATATTCTAAATTATGATGTCTGTCTATGAGTATTTATTCCATTACATTTACCTAATTATTTTATTTTAATTCTTTACCTAAATTATTTAGGAGAACTACAATAGTCATCATTTAAAGTTATGGAACCACCACTGCAATATGATAACTGAGACAGTGAAAAACATTTGACCTAACTGACTCTATCTTGCTTTTAACCTCCAAACTGTCCTTGTTCATCCCTGGGTGTGGGCCATACTAACTTTGGGAGAAACTTAGCTTATAATTTAGTTTTGAAACAAAGACAATGACAGTCCTTTCCCAAAATAAACCTTCTTACTGCCTGTGGACTAGACTGCCTAAAGCCACAGGTATAGAAGTTATGATAATCTTACTAAATTCAAGATACGGCTATTTTCATTAAATCAATGTCAATATCTTACTGATTTAAAATTACACAAGCAAAAATCATTTTGTTTTGGCTGGGTTTATAGTTTTGCAACACTAATGCCAAATTTTGACACCTAATAATATTTGGCAGGAATAAGTATAAAATTACTTGATTAATAAATGGAAACAAAAATGCTTTCTGACAATTCTTAAGATATTTCTAATATTACTTTAGCAATAATTTTCAAACTAGCTAATTTATTAAAGATGTTACTTAAAGTTGAGAAAGCCTTTGACTAGTCTTTTATTTTTTTTGATAAAGTATTTGATTCAAGCACTTTTGTTTTCTTAAGACAATTAATTTGAGTTCTTTATATATTTTCCGTAGTGAAACATTGTGTATACAACACATAAATACATAGACATATTAGGCATGCCAATAGAATTACATCTTATAGATTCCTAAGACTTTCTTTTTTCCTATTTCAGACTTGCAAACTCTTGATAACCTGTTTTATTGCCATGGCAGTTGTCAGCTAACTAGCCCTAAATCTGCATATTAAAGGAAACAATTCAGGTGAAAATCAGCAAAATTTACATCATAAGGTACAAAGAGAAAGTATGGCTAGCTAGAGGGAAATTAAAACTGATTTTATTGCCAATTGAACATAAAATTTTAGAAGTGTATTATAAAGGTCTTCAAATATGTACATAAGCATGTAACACACACACATACACAAAATGTTCTATAGCTTCTACTTCAGTACTTTATCCATATGGTAAATACAAATTTACTGCCTTGCAAAAAATAAACAAATAAACAAACAAAAAACCTGTTAGACCCAAACAGTGGTTTTTATCTCAGTAGAAAAGGAACAGCAGATTTAAAGCAGGCAGAAAATAAAAGAGAGGAAAAGTGGACCTACGAATGCTATAGTTTGCAGGTTGACCTTAGGGCTCTTTTTCCTTAATGTAAATGTGCACAAAGAATGTATTAGTTCCATTGTACTCTGGCAAGTAGTGGTGCCATAAAACCTACAGTGTGCTCAAAAGGAGGTCATTTTTCTTGTTTTCTCCTCATTCTTAGATTACTTCTTCCCCGCCCCCAACCCCCATTTTTTTCTTAAAAGGAGGAACTGAGCTGTGGCTTCGGGTTTTTGTGGGGTGGATCTTTATGTGCTGCTTGTGGGAAAGACTCCATAATGTGTTACCCCTGAGTCTTTTCCATCCTCTTACATGTCTCAGTTTCTCTCTCCAGAGGTCTGTGACCTCTGAGAGGGTTCATACATCATGTAATCAGCCCTTATATCTATTTTCTGGATGAGCCATTTTTAAAATTATTTTTTGTTGGGGATTTCCCTACAGAGCTACTGCATATCACTGGGGGTCAACTTCCCAGACACTTCCATAAGGCCCCCACCTTTCAGCTGGGAGAATAAAATTCCTTTCTCTTAAAAGCTGAGAAAACTCAGTATCCTACTAAACTATGAAAACAACAGTTCGCTCCCTCATGCAAATCTGCACAGAAAAACCAAATTAAGATTAATTTTGGGAGGAAAGGTAATAGAGAATACCCTTTAGAATGCATCTGTGAACTAGAATTAGGATTCTTAAACAGCAACTTCCTAGGAGGAAAAAAAAAAAAGTAAAAGCAGCCAAGACTACTTTCTGTAAAGTGCTTTACTACTTGTAACTTCGTAGCTCTCATCTGCCATTATATATGCCAAGGTCACATCCTCTCACAGTGCAAAGTCATCCCTGGTACCCCAAAGCCAAAAAGGCAGGTCATACAACGAAACTGCCCATGACCCTGGAAATTCCACAAAGAAAACAGAGCACTCCAAAAGGGGGTGAGTAGAGCCTTTGTTCTGAATTATTTAAAGCAGTTCAAGTCATTAGAAGCCTCCTCTAGATTTTTTGGCACTGCAGATGGCAAAGGGGGAAGAAAGGTGGAAGAAAATAAAATGAAAGAACAATTTTTTTAAGACAGAAAGCAAACACAGAAGCCAAACACATAGTTTTTGTTTGTTTGTTTTTTCCTTTTATTTTATTTTATTTTATTTTATGGCTGTGAGGAATCTTAGCCAAATTAGAAAGTCCTTTTTACTCATAATTTGGAATTTTCAGTTTGATTTGATCAAGTCAGCTAGAGTTGGTAAAATCCAATGGGAGAAAGACCAGTGCAAACAACAACAACAAACCAACAATACGATCCCTGAGCTCTCTAATGGCAAGGAGAAATTAAGACCAACTAGTTGTTAACCTTAACGGTAGCCAAGACAAAGCCCAATTAACTTACTTACCTAAGGCTGGGTCTCAGGCTGAAGACTTCTCTCCACATTCCTAGAAGCAGGAAAACAAAACAAAACAAAACACAAACAAAAAACTTCATCTTCCCTGTTGGAAGTGAGCTCAAACTCCATAAAGGAGTTACCTGCCTTCCATCATCATGAAAGCAGGAAAAAATTGCCTTTCTTGTTTTAGATGCAAGTAAAACTCCAAAAAGAAGAGGAATTGTACAACAAAATAAACTTTAGATCTCAACACAATTTTGAAATATCAGGGATTCTCTTCAGGGGGTGCTCTCAGACCTCAGCAAATTGTCCTATTGGGTTGAGTCATAAAGTTAGCTCATGCTTGTAGCAAGCACCAATAGGAGATTTGCCAAAGGTCAGGAGCATCTCTACTCAGAATCTCTTTGTGGTTACCAAATGTGAACCCTGAAAATTTGAGACAGGTCATAGTTAATTTAGAAAGTTTATTTTGCCAAGGTTGAGGATGCACACCCATGACACAGCCTCAGGAGGTCCTGATGAGATGTGTCCAAGGTGGTCAGAGCACTTGGCTTTATACATTTTAAGGAGACATAAGACATAAATCAATATATGTAAAATGAACATTGGTTCAGTCCCAAAAGGCGGGACAACTCAAAGTCTGGAAGGAGCTTACAGGTCACAAGTTGGTGAGAGACAGATGGTTGCATTCTTTTGAGTTTCTGATTAACCTTTCCAAATGAGGCAATCAGACATGTATTTATCTCAGTGAGTAGAGAGGTGACTTTGAATAAATAGGAAGCAGGTTTGCCCTAAGGAGTTGCCAGCTTGACTTTTCCCTTTAGCTTAGTGATTTTGGGGGCCCAAGATACGGTCCTTTCACAGGACAAAAAAAAAAAAAAAAAAAAAAAAAAAAAAACAAAAAAACCCTAACTCTGAAAGTATTTGAAAATATTTATCCTGAGCCAAATGTGAGGACCATGACCCATGGCATAGCGTCGGGAGAGCCAAGATGTTGGGTTACAGCTTGATTTTATAAATTTTAGGGAGACAGAAGACATCAACCAATATGTATGAGCAGTACATTGGTTCTGTCTGGAAAGGCAGGACAACTCAATATGGGGATTTACAGGTCATAGGGGGATTCAAACATTTTCTGATTGGCAATTGGTTGAAAAAAGTTAAGTTATCCAAACATGGAATCAATAGAAAGAAGTTTAGGTTAAGAAATGTGGTTGTAAAGACTAAGGTGCTTATGTAGATAAAGTCTCAAAAGTGGCTGCCCTAGGAGGCAATAGATGCACATGTTTCCTCTTCAGACGTTTAAAAGGTGCTGGATTCTCAGTTAATATCTTCATGTACAGAAAAAGACCTGGAGAAGCATGGGGATCCTCTGCAGAATATAAATTTTCCCCACAAGAGACAGAAAGGCAGGAAAATTCAAATGGCCCTTTGCAGTGCCATTTCAAAATGTGTTAAAGAAATATATTTTGGTGTAAAATATTCTGATTTATTCCAAGGCCTGCTATCTGTCATGTGATGGTATACTAGAGTCAGGTTGGAATTTAGCATCTTATTGCTACAGTGTTTTATCAGTGTTCAGAGGTTTGTTTAATGTTAATGCTGGTCAGTTGTGCCTGAATTCCAAAGCTAAAAGAGACATGTCCCAGGATCCCTTCTTCCTATCACTGTCTGAACTGGTTTTTCAGGTTTCTTTGTAATCCCTTTGGCTTAGAGGATGGGTCCATTCAGTTGGTTGGAGGACTTAGAATTTTATATTTTGTTTATAATAGTAAGAACACATCAGCTGAGAGCTTCTTCATTTGTAAACTGCCTACTTTAAAACTTTCTTAGATACTGAGAAACACAAATAAGCCTGGGTAAAGAAAATCATCTCTGTCTAATGTCATTATTATTATAGTAACACCTATGTCAGACAGCTTTTTTGAGTTTCTGATTTGACTTACTACAGACTTTGATTGGTGGATTGTAAGGTGATTTATAGCATGTTCTATTGCATTTGGTTATCTATCAATAACTTAGCACAAATGTTACTTTTGCTGATAAGAACATTTCCTATTTCTCTATATCTTAGTCTTTGAAAAAGGAGTTTGTGGCATATATTGAAAAAACCTTTGAAATCTCAAAAGCATATTTTTCTATGCAAAGCATGGTAAAAGCTCTAATTCTTTATGCACTGTAGATAAAAGTAAATAACTACCTAAGGTAGATGTAAGAATGCTAATATTCATATTTCTGGTATGTTTTATAACCTCTTCTAACGATTTCTATGTGTTAAATGAAACTCAAATCTATTAGAAATGTAATTTAAAATTATTTTGTTGTATATTGGCATATGACCTAGATTTATGCTGTATTTATTTGTAGTGTGCCTGAAAGAACTAAATGTCTGGTAAAGTAGCATTTATTCAAAATGAGAAAAGGTAATTACAGGTGAAGGAAAAATCCATCTAAATAATATAGATGAAAAGAGTTTCTTCATGATTGAGGTGACAAGGTTTCAGTCATATTGAGACTGAATGTCTTTCACGCTATTTATTTCTAACAAACTACAAGTGTGAACCTCATGGATAGGTGAAGCAAGATTGAGCTGGAGGTGATAACAGTTCTGCGTCTACAACATATTAATAACCAAGAAACTAAGGTGAGTGAATTATAATGATTTTCGACATTTCCCATTGATTTTTATCCCCTCTTTTTTGACTACAAATAACAATGAAGAAAATAATTTTACACCTGTCCTAGTTATGCATAATACAATATTTCAATGACTATCAAGAACATAAATAAGTTCTCCTTGAAGAGGTTCTTCACATCCCTTGTAAGTTGTATTCCTAGGTATATTATTCTCTTTGTAGCAATTGTGGATGGGAGTTTGCTCATGATTTGGTTCTCTGTTTGTCTATTTTTGGTGTATAGAAATGCTTGTGATTTTTGCACATTGATTTTGTATCCTGAGACTTTGCTGAAGTTGCTTATCAGCTTAAGGAGATTTGGAGCTGAGACGATGGGGTTTTCCAAATATGCGAGCATGTCATCTGCAAACAGACTTTCTCTCTTGCTATTTGAACACCCTTTATTTCTTTCTCTTGCCTGACTGCCCTGGCCAGAACTTTCAACACTATGAGGGGTAAGAGTGGTGAGAGAGGGCATCCTTGTCATGTACCGGTTCTCAAAGAAAATGCTTCCAATCTTTGCACATTCAGTGTGATATTGGCTATGGGTTTGTCATAAATAGCTCTTATATTTTGAGACATGTTCCATCAATACCTAGTTTACTGAGAGTTTTTAGCATGAAGGGGTGTTGAATTTTATTGAAGGCCTTTTCTGCATCTATTGAGATTATGATGACATGATTTTATATGAAGAATATCTTAAAGACTCACCATAAAACTTGAACTAATAAAATAACTCAGTAACATTTCAGGACACAAAATCTACTTACAAAATCAATTGTATTTATATACACTAAATATATAATATTACTATATTACTATATAACTATATAACTAAATATAACTATATAATATAACTATATAACTATAAATTGCATTTATATACATTAACTATATTTATATACACTAATTGTATTTATATACACTAACTATCCAAAAAGGAAATTAAGCAAATATTCCAATTTTCAATACCAAACAATAGAAAATAACCTGAAGGATAAATTTAATTAAGAAGTTGAAAAATCTACATTTGAAATATTAAAACAAAATCAGAATTTGAAGACACCATGAATAAATAAAATATCTCATGAATATAGATTGGAAGAATTACTATTGCTAAAATGTCTATACTTTTTTTTTCCAAGATGACAGATTGGAATCATTATGTGCCTCACCCACTTGGAAAGACCAAAATAATGTGTAGATGTTCATACTGTGAACTCTTATCCAAGAAGGAACGTGAGAGCCCAACAGAAAATGTGGAAGAGTTTTTGTATACTTTGTTAAAGGGAGTGGGCAGCAACCCACACCTCTGGTATGGCAGAAAATGCATCTTCAGAGAGTAAAAGGGAAAGAGTTTGACTCTGTGATGGATATTCCCACTGGGGAGCCAGGCAATCCAGGCCATGGGAGAGATCCTTGACCTTACCCAGTGCATACCCCACTACAAATTTTGTTGACTCAAGTGCACAGCCCTTGGGACTAAGATAAGCTTCTTGAGACTTCCACCTCCCCATCTCTGCAGGAGGCCAGGAGCCTACTCACATCCTTGGTACACTGCTACTACAACAAACACTTGAGATAATAACCACATTAAATCTATCTATAACCAAGGAATTCATACAGAGCCTTGGCCCTGTGACAGCACTCAGAAACAAAGTGAAATGACCCCACTAAATATATATTACAATCACAACTTCAAGGGTGAGGGGAGAAATAGTCTCATCCCAATGAGAGAAAAATAAAAACTAAAACGTGATGTTTGCTCTCAATGCAAAGGAATCAGTACGATAAGTCTGTCAGTATAGAAAAAATAGGGTGTCATACTTGCTCTCTAGCAATGAATCCTAAACAAAATGAAAATTCTGAAATGCCAGATAAATCTTTCAAATTATGGTTTGTAAGGAAGCCCAGTGAAATCTAAAGGAAAGTTGAAAACCAACAACAACATATAGAAAAAAAAACAGGATGTGAAGGAAAACTTTACTAATGAGATAGATTAAAACAAACACACACTGAAAGAGAAAATCTTATTGAAGAAACTACAAAATACAGTCAGTTCAAGTTAACAGTTCAAGTTTAACAGTTCACCAGAAAAAGAAAGAATTTCAGATTTTGAAGATCGGTCTTTCAAAATAACCAAAGCAGATAAAAATAAAGAATTAAAAAAATAAATTATGTAAAAGTATCCAAAAGTATGTCCGAGGTATTACTGAGAAAGCAACAGGAAAAGTAAAACGTTGGAAAACCTGTTTGAGAGAATAATTGTGGAAATCTTCCCTGGTCTTGCTAGAGATTTAGCATTTAGACACAAGACACTCAGAGAGCTCTTGGGAGATACATTGCAAGACAAACTTCCCCCAATGCATATAGCCATCAGAAATTCATGTGAAAAAAAAATCTAAAAGCAAGAGAAAAGTAATCAACTAAAAAGGGAATTGCATCTGACTAACACTGGATTTCTTAGTAGAAACCTTACAAGCCAGAAGAGATTGGGTTCCTATTTTCAGTTTCTTTTTTTTTTTTTTTTTTGAGACGGAGTCTCGCTGTGTCGCCCAGGCTGGAGTGCAGTGGCGCATCTCGGCTCACTGCAAGCTCCGCCTCCCGGGTTCCCGCCATTCTCCCGCCTCAGCCTCCGAGTAGCTGGGACTACAGGCGCCCGCCACCGCGCCCGGCTAGTTTTTTGTATTTTTAGTAGAGACGGGGTTTCACCGTGTTAGCCAGGAGGGTCTCGATCTCCTGACCTCGTGATCCACCC
The DNA here is from genome assembly GCF_007565055.1 of Rhinopithecus roxellana. Taxonomy (NCBI): domain Eukaryota; kingdom Metazoa; phylum Chordata; class Mammalia; order Primates; family Cercopithecidae; genus Rhinopithecus; species Rhinopithecus roxellana. The sequence continues at coordinate 63,827,866 of NC_044564.1, read as the reverse complement.
GCCTCGGCCTCCCAAAGTGCTGGGATTACAGGCTTGAGCCACCGCGCCCGGCCTCAGTTTCTTTTTTTTTTTTTTTTTTTTTTTTTTTTCTTTTTATTATACTTTAAGTTCTAGGGTACAGGTGCATAACGTGCAGGTTTGTTACATATGTATACTTATGCCATGTTGGTGTGCTGCACCCATCAACTCGTCAGCACCCATCAATTCATCATTTATATCATGTATAACTCCCCAATGCAATCCCTCCCTCCTCCCCCCTCCCCCCTCCCCATGATAGACCCCAGTGTGTGATGTTCCCCTTCCCGAGTCCAAGTGATCTCATTGTTCAGTTCCCACCTATGAGTGAGAACATGCGGTGTTTGGTTTTCTCTTCTTGTGATAGTTTGCTAAGAATGATGGATTCCAGCTGCATCCATGTCCCTACAAAGGACGCAAACTCATCCTTTTTTATGGCTGCATAGTATTCCATGGTGTATATGTGCCACATTTTCTTAATCCAGTCTGTCACAGATGGACATTTGGGTTGATTCCAAGTCTTTGCTATTGTGAATAGTGCCGCAATAAACATACGTGTACATGTGTCTTTGTAGTAGACTAATTTATAATCCTTTGGGTATATACCCAGTAGTGGGATGGCTGGGTCATATGGTACATCTAGTTCTAGATCCTTGAGGAATTGCCATACTGTTTTCCATAATGGTTGAACTAGTTTACAATCCCACCAACAGTGTAAAAGTGTTCCTATTTCTCCACATCCTCTCCAACACCTGTTGTTTCCTGACTTCTTAATGATTGCCATTCTAACTGGTGTGAGATGGTATCTCATTGTGGTTTCTTAAAGAAAAAATTGTCAGCCAATATTTTTCTATCCTGATCAACTAAGCTTCACAAATAAAGGAGAAATACAATATTTCTTAGATAGTAACATTCTAAGGGACTTTGTTACCACTAGACTGGCCCTACAAGAAATGCTTCAATGATTTCTAAATATGACTATGAAAGGTTAATATTTGCAACAATTAAAACAGAAGAAAGTGTAAAACTTATAGGTCCTAAAAAATAATTATACGTTTGAGGATACAAAGCAACTAAGTGACAGTCAATATTATGATGGGAACAAAACTTCACATATCAGTATTAACTTTGAATATAAATGAGTTAATTGCTTCACTTAAAAGATACAGATTGAAAGAATAAATTAAAAGACCAGGATCCAACATGTGCTGCTTACAAAAACCCACCTAACTGGCAAAACATTTAGACTTAATGTAAAGGGGTGAAAAAAGATATTTCATGCAAGCAGAAACCAAAGCAATCAGGAGTTGGCTATACTGATATTTGATAAAACAAACTTTAAATCAACAGGAATAAAAATTGGCAAAAAGGTCGTTATATAATGATAAATAAATCAATTCAACAAGAGGATATAATAATCCTATATATACTTGCACCCAACACTGGACCACAAATATTTTAAAAAAATACTACCTTACCTAAGAAAAAAGATACACAGCAATACAGTAATAGTGGGATAATTCAACATTACACTGATAGCACTAGACAGATCATTGAAATCATCGAAGAAGAAAATAAAGAAAATGTGTAACTAAAAATGGACTCTAGAACAAATAGAACTAACAGACATTTACAGAAAATGAATCCCCAAATCACAGAATATACATTTTTCCCATCAACGCATAAACATTTTTCAAAGTATACCATATGTTAAACCACAAAACAAGTATCAGTAAATTTTAAAAAATCCAAATTATATAAAGTATCTTCTCAGAGCAGAGTGAAATAAAATTAAAAATCAACACCAAGTAAAACTCTCAAAATTATACAAATACATGAGGGTTAAATCTATTCCTGAATAATTTTTGTCAAGGGTGAAATTAAGGTTTTTTTTTTTTTTTGAAAGGAATGAAAATCTATCAAAACGCAACATATCAAAAACCTCTGAGATGCAGAAAAAGAAGTGGTAAGGGGAAGTTTAGAGCATTCAATGTCCACATCAAAAGAATAGAAAGATCACAAATTAGCCTAATATTGAACCTCAAAGAACTGCAACAACAACAAAGACCCAAAACTAGAAGAAGAAAAAAAAAAATAGCAAAGAGCAGAGAAGAAATAAAGGAGATTGAGCCCCTAAAATCATACAAATGATCAATGAAACAAAAATTTCCTTGAAAATATAAACAGAATTGACTGACAGCTAGCTAGATTAACCAAGAAAAAAAGAGAGAAGATTCAAATAAGCACAATCAGAAATGAAAAAGGAGACGTTACAAATGATACGACTGAGATACAAAAGATCAGAAACTACTATGAGCATCCTTATGCTCACACACTAGAAAACCTAGAGAAAATTGGTAAATTTTTGGAAACATAAACCCCCCTAAGAATGAACCAGGAAGAAATAGAAATCCTGAATAGACCAATAACAAGTAGTGAGATTGAATAGATAATAAAAAGTCTCCCAACAAAATAAAAGCTGAGGACCAGGCAAATTCAGAGTGAAAATCTACCAGATATGCAAACAAAAACTGGCAACAATCCTATTGAAACTATTCCAAAAAATCAAGGTGAATGTAATCCTTCCTAACTCATTCTATGAAGCCAGTATCACACTGATAGCTAAGGCAGGAAAGACCACAACATAAAAGAAAACTACACACCAATGTTCCTAATGAATATAGAGCAACAATCTTCAACAAAATACTAGGAAACCAAATTCAAAAACACATCAAAAGGATAATACAGAATCAACTAGGTTTTATTCCAGAGAAGAAAGAATGGTTCAGCATACACTAATAAATAAATGTCATTCACCACATAAACATGAACATTTAAAAACAAATTAAAAACCAAAATGATATGATCATTTCGATATGTGCAGGCAAAGCAATCAAATAGAGAAATGTTTATGATAAAAACCCTCAACAAACTAGGCTCTGAAGGAATATATCTCAAAATAATAAAAATGATATATGACAAACCCAAAACTAACATTAAACTGAATGGGGCAAAGTTGAAAGCAATTCCCCTAAGAACTGGAACAAGACAAGAATGCCCATTTTCACCATTCATATTCATCATGGTACTGGGGGTCCTAGCCAGAGGAATCAAGAAAGAGAAAGAAATAATGTAATCTAGATTATTTAAAAAGCAAGTCAAATGACTTTTGTTTGTTGATGATATGATTTTCTACCCAAAAAGTCCTAAATATTCCTGCAAAAGACTCCTAGATTTGATAAATGAATTCAGTAAAGCATTAAGATACCATGTCAACATACAAAAATTAGTAGCATATACATATACACCAATAATGATCAAGCTGTAAGCTAAACCAATAACTTAATTTCATTTACAATAGCTACAAAAAAATGAAATACTTCGAAATATATTTATCCAAGGAGATAAACAATCTGCAAGGAAAATGATAAAACAGTGATTAAAGAAAACATAGATGACACAAACAAACAGAAAACCATCTCATACTCCCATGAGAAACTCCCATTGAAAAATTATTGCTAAAATGATCATACTCTCCAAAATAATCTATAGATTCAACATGATCCTTATCGAATTACCAACATCATTTTTTTCATATATTTAGGAAACACAATCCTAATATTTGTATGCAATGGAAGAAGAGCCTTAACAGCCACAGCATTCCTAACAAAACAAAAATAATAATACTTACATAAAATAAAGCTGGAGGCACCATGTTACTTGACTTTAAATTATACTACTAGTCTATATTAATCAAAACATCATGATAGTGGAATTAAAATGACAAATAGATCAATGGAACAAAATAGAAAACTCAGGAACACATTTACATACCTACAACCACTTGATCTGTGACAGTGTCAACAACAACAACAACAAATACATATAGATACATATATACTGGGGAAGAATATTCAATAAATGGTTCTAGGGAAACTGGTTAGTCATATGCAGAAGAGCAAAACTGGACCATATTTCTTATCATATGCAAAACTTAACTCAAAATGGATTAAAGACAAATGTAAGACCTGAGACTATAAAAGTACTAGAAGGAAACCTAGGAAAAAAAATGTTTCTGAACATTGGCTCAGGAAAAGAATTTATGACTAAGACTTTAAAACAAATGCAGCAAAATAAAAATAAACAAATGGAACTTAATTAAACCAAAAGCCTTCTGTACATCAAAAGAAATAATCAACAGAATAAACAGACAATGCACAGAATGGGAGAAAATCTTTACAAACGATGCCTTCAGCAAGAGTCTAATATTCTATATCTACAAGGACCCCAAACAAGTCAACAACCACAGCAACGACAAACAAATAATCCTATTAATAAGTGGGCAAAACACACAATAGACACATCTCACAAGAAGACATACAAATGGACAACAAACATTTGAAAAAATGCTCAACATCACTAATCATAAGAAAAATGCAAATTAAAACCACAATGTACTACCATCTTACACAAGTCAGGAGGGCTATTTTTAAAAAGTCAAAAAATGACAGATATTGGCAAGGATTTGAAGGAAAGGGAATGCTTATACACTGTTGTTGAAAATGTTCATTAGTACAATCACTATGGAAAACATTATGGTGATTTCTCAGAGAACTAAAAATAAAACTACCATTTGCTTCATCAGTCAGTTAGACAATTACTGGATAATTAAACAAAGAAATCAGTGTATAAAAAAGACACCTAAACTCTTATGTTTATCACAGCACTATTCACAATAGAAAAGTCATGAAATCAACCTAAATATCCTTCAATGGATAATTGGGTAAATAAAATGTGTTATATCACGGAATACTATGCACCATATAAAGAATGAAATTATTTCTTTTGCTGCAATATGGGTGGAACCGGAGGCAATTATCTTAAGTGAAATAACTCATAAATAGAAATTAAAATTCCACATACTCTTACTTACCAATGGGAGCTAAACAATAAGGATATTGTTATCTTATTAAAAATATCCTTTAAAAAGAAGGAAATCCTGCCATTTCTGACAACACAAATAAACCTGGAGGAGTTTGATTGAAATAAGACAGGCACTTTAAGACAAAATACTGCATAATCTCACTTACATGCAAAATAAACAAAAATTCATCTTATAGAACACAGAAAAATGGTGGCTGATAATGCTCAGGGGCATGGGTGAGGAGATGTTGGTCTTAGGATCCAAAGTTTTAGGCAGAATAAAGAATTTCTGGAGATCTAACACATAGCACAGTGACTATAGTTAATAATAGTGTATTGTATCTTGAAATTGCTGAAGAAAGTAGATCTCAAATGTTGTAACACACACACAAAAAAACCATTTAAAGAGAACAGTATGTTACTTAGGTTGATTTTAATAATTATTTCACTATATATGTATATCAAAACATCCCATTATATACCTTATATATATTCAATGTTTATTTTTTAATCATATATTAATAAAGCTGGCAATATAAAATGCCTATTTCAATTCGAATTTGCTTCAAACATCAGCATTTTTTAAAAACATTAGAAAGAAAGAGAGTATCATAAAGCTTATTGTATACTATTGAAATTCAAGTTAGGATGAAGGCTGTGGGCTATTAATGAACTGTTCTTTATCATTTTCATTTTCAAGTGTAGTAGTATATGGTTGTAGAAAAACTGAAATGAATCAAATAGAATTACATGTAAAGGTAAGTAAAAAGTTACTTTCATATTCCTACACTTAAGCCTATACTTGCATTCTTCCAGGAATACACAAATGTAGTATGATTAATGTCAAAACTTTATCTTATTTTACAACTTCACTCTTGCCTACTTGTATCACTGGATTGTATGCACCTTGTACGGCTTTTCACTGTGTTTATATTCCACAACAGCCAAGCATATACATATAATTGTGTGTGTGTAGAGTATTTTTAAACATATGTAATTTTAACTCTAAAGAGTATTTTATGGGTATATTGAAATTTGTTTTTCTTTCATTTCTTTTGTCTATCATCTATCCATCTGTTTATCATCAACAACAGCATCACCATCATTGTCGTCATCATCATGTATCTTTCAAAAGAACTTACAGCATTTTATAGATTCATTTTAATAGTTAAGTATTTAATTTCACTTGGAATTTAGTTTGATATTTAAAAAGTGTAGACTTAATACATATTTTATTTTATTTTCGCAAAAATGGCTAGCTATATATTAAAGCACACATTTATCTGAGTGATTTAAAACACATACTGCTGGGCATAGTGGCTCATGCCTGTAATCCCTGCACTTTGGGAGGCTGAGGCAGGTGGATCACTTTAGGTCAGAAGATTGAGACTAGCCTGGCCAACATGGCGAAACCGTGTATTTACTGAAAAACATGAAAATTGGCTGGATGAGGTGGGGCACACTCTAATCCCAGGTACTCAGGTGGCTGAGGAATGAGAATCACTTGAACTTGGGACACAAAGGTTGGAGTGAGCCAATATCATGCTACTTCACTTCAGCCTGGGTGACAGAGAGAGACTCCATCTCAAATAAATAAATAAATAAATAAATGGAAATTTAAAAATAAAATAAAGAACATACTAAAATTTATATTTATATGTATATTCTTGTGACTAAATTGAGAAAGGAAGAGTACTTTGCTTAGATAGAAAAATAATCATTTCTGGTCTACATGTTACATTATTAAATGTATAAAAATGTTTAATTTTTAGATTGCTCAGAGCGTATGCAATTATTTTCTCTAAGAACCACTAATACCGTCTATGATTTATTTTACTATATATTAACCAATACCAATGCAAGGTGCAGTGGTTTTAATAATGTTATTCTATAATAAGATTTTATTTATATGTTTGTCATGCATAATATTAAAATCTTATGCAATATTTACCAAAACATTTGTGTTGAACACATTGTATGGGTGCATTATTTTTGTGTACTTTTCACAAAGTGTAAAACTGAAAGCTGATATGAAGAAATTTTTCCATGATATTTAATATCATCTAAATATTCTAAATAACCTTGAAGATGTTGTAAATAAATACTATAATTAAATAATAACATCATGGAAATTGATTAGAAGATTCAAAAAAAAAGAGTCACAGGAAAGTTATGCTTATAATATAAAACAATTGGAAAAAACCACATGACTTAAACCGTTTTATTTGACATTAATGTCAGAAATTATCTAAAGCATCTAAAGCTATGAAATTGAATTCACCAAAAGGATATGAAATTGTAACATATTACTTGAAGGAGGAAATATTTATAATATTTGTAATGTTTCATTGCAGTCCAATTTGTCAAATTTTTCTGTGGGATTAGCTAAATTTTGTATTTTAAAATATTACTAAACTAAGCATGTAAAATCCCCCATTAAATTCAATTTATATTATGACTAGAGAAGTCATTAAAAATGTTTCAAATTTTTCTTTCCTTCACTTTGTATTTACAAAGTACAATATGGAGGGTACAGCAGACCCACTGCTAAAGTGAATATATTCTCTTACAATTGAGCCAGGTAGTGTGTTGTGGAGAGCTGATCAGGGTGACTGGATGTAAAGTATAAATCCATGATTTTAAAGTTCTTTGGACTCTTAAGTAGTTACATTTGTATATAGACATATATGCATCATTTACAATATATTTTTTCAAAGATACACACACACACTTCTAAACTGAAAACTCCATGTGTTCAACTGCCTACTACTAGACATCTTCTCCAGCTGGATACCCATGTTTAAAACAAAACTGTTGCTTTTTTCCCCTACTCCTCCTAACTCTGACAAATACTGCAATATTTTCCATCTTAATACTTAAAAATTCCACCCATCCATTTGCTTAAGATAAAATCCTATGACTAATTCTTGGTTTTTTCTTTGGACTCTAGCTTTAAAAACAGTTGTTCAATACTTCAATTCTTATCTTTCATACAGCCACCATTCTAGACCAAATAATTTTCATCTCCACCAACATGACTGTAAGCTTCCTAACTGGTTTCTCCGATTTATTCCTGTAACTCAATCTTCACCAAGCAACCGAAGTGCTCTTTTACAAACATAAATCATACCACATCACTTCCATGATTTAACTTTTCAGTAATATCCCATTCCTCTTAGAATATATTCCAAATGCCTTTTCCTAACTGATGTTGTACATTGCTGGACTTGGACCTCATCTTATTTCATCTGGGCTATGTAAGATTGGCTTACCTTCCCCCAAATAACTTGCATCAGCCAGCTTTCGACCACTGTAACTTGGCTGACTTCCTCTTTCCCATATCTCTTAAGTTTCTTTCCCCTTTGATCACAAAACTTGACTTCTATCATCTTTTTTATCTTAATTCTAGATTTTGAGGTAATCATTTTGTCCTCCTTATTCTCTAAGGATCAGAAATAAGGTGATTTTCCTCTTTGTTCTATTTCCCATTTTTGTTACAGTATTTATTCTATGTTTCGTTCACTTCTTGGTCTTTTGCGATTCTCAAGACCTTAACATGGAATTTGAACTAGAAAATTGTTATTACTTCTATAAAAATTTGCCTGCAAGTCTCCAATCTGTTTATCCTTTAGCAGAAGGCGGCCTATCTTGAGCCTTTCCTTAGTTGTGAGACACAGTGCACCATCTGTTAACACTTAAAAGCATCTGTATTCATCCACAAAACATGGTTCATGAGACAAGTCCAAGCATAAGGTGATTTCTTTCTCACCACCCCTGATCCTATTGTGTCCAGAATTGGTGGGCTCTCTGTCTTGCTGACTTCAAGAATGGAGCCGTGGACCCTCACAGTTGAGTGTTACAGTTCTTAAAGATGGTGTGTCTGGAGTTTGTTCCTTCTGATGTTCGGACGTGTTTGAAGTTTTTTCCTTCCAGTGGGTTCCTGGTCTCGCTGGCTTCAGAAGTGAAGTTGCAAACCTTCGCTGTGAGTGTTACAGCTCTTAAGGTGGCGCATCTGGAGTTGTTCATTCCTCCTGGTGGGTTCATGGTCTCACTGGCCTCAGGAGTGAAGCTGTAGACCTTAGCGGTGAGTGTTACAGCTCATAAAGGCAGTGCAGACCCAAAGAGTGAGCAGCAGCAAGAGTTACTGCAAAGAGCGAAAACACAAAGCCTCCACATTGCAGAAGGGAACCCAATTGGTTGCCACTACTGGCTGGGGCAGCCTACTTTTATTCCCTTATCTGACCCCACCCACATCCTGCTGATTGGTCCACTTTACAGAGAGCTGATTGGTCTATTTTACAAAGCAGTGATTGGCCCATTTTACAGAGACCTGATTGGTTCATTTTGACAGAATGCTGATTGGTGCATTTACAACCCCTGAGCTAGACACAGAGTGCTGATTGGTGCATTTATAATCCTTTAGCTTGACACAGTGCTAGACAGAAAAGTTCTCCAAGTCCCCACTAGTTAGCTAGATACAAAGTACTGATTGGTGTATTTACAATCCTTGAGCTAGAGACAGGGTGCCGATTGGTGTATTTCCAATCCCTCAGCTAGACATAAAGGCTCTCCAAGTCCCCACTAGACTCAGGAGCCCAGCTGGCTTCACCTAGTGGATCCTGTGCCAGGGCCATGGTTGGAGCTGCATGCCAGTCCCTTGTGGCACCTGCACTCCTCAGCCCCTGGGCAATCAATGGGACTGGGTGCCAGGAGCAGGGGGCAGCAACATTCAGGGAGGCTCGACCTGCAGGAGCCCACTGTGGGGGCGGGGGGTGGGGCTCCGACATGGCAGGCTGCAGGTCCAGCGAGAATTCAAGTGCAGTGTGGGCCGCTGGCAGTCCTGGGGGACCCGGTGCACCCTCGGCAGCTGCAGGCCCGAGTGGTGAGCCCCTCACTGACTGGGAGAGCAGCCACGGGGCCACAAGCCCATGCCCACCCAGAACTTGCGCTTGATGGGCGCTGTCCCACAAGCACCACCCGCAGCCTGGTTTCCCACCCATGCCTCTCCCTCCACACCTCCCGGCAAGCCAGCCCAGACAGGGGCTCCCACAGTGCAGCTGCGGGCTGAAGGGCTCCTCAAGCGTGGCCAGAGCCGATGCCGAGGCAGAGGAGACGCTGAGAGCAAGAGAGGGTCGCTATCAGGTTGTCACCTCTCACTATGTAGGCCATTAAAACTCTTACGAGCCAGCTTATACAAGATAACAGGTTTTCTTTAAATGGTGACCTTTGATCTAAATAAATGAATAAATTATCCAGGATTGTATTACTCCAATAATTGTTAGAATTGAAATTCTAGTCAATCAGGTGCTACCATATACAAAATCCAAATTAAATTACATTTGTAAATTATACCATGTTGTGTTATCTTTCTTAATTTCAATGTAGAATGTTGAGTATGGATTTTGAGTACTTTAAAAAGAATTTAACATTGTTTATCCTAATGACAAAGCACTTTAGAAAAATTCTCATAAATTCATTTATTTCTGTGAAACAAATTAACTATTTCTTCTTTATGTGTGACTGGTGACTCTTCCTCATAACCTTGGATTCAGATTTAGTCTTACTGAAAATGCCAAGGTCTAAAATTATTCGTATATCTATTTTAAGAGGAATTTACAACTCTTCAGTCTCTGAGTATGACATTGAGCAATCATCTGGTCAATACTTTAGAGTTTTGACAAAACTATGATTAAATTATTGCAGAAATTTAACTATTTATGATTGTCTTAAAATAGCAAAAAATTAACTTTCTTATCTAAAAAGTGATATTTTCTCTTATGTAAATCCAGGAAGCTCCTCTTGATTTTTCAATTGAATTTCCCCATTCTAACTTGTTTATTTATGTTTTCCTCATTTCAAACATTTCAAAGTGCTTCTAGCCATTGATAATAGAAAATATATTCATTTTTAGAGTCCATTACTCTTTGAGTTTGAGTTTGAGTTTTCAGTTTGTAAGCAAAGCAAAATGTCTCTCTTTCTCAGGTCGACTATTTTTACTTAAAGATATGCTTTGAGCAATTCATTTGCAGGAATACAATTTGAAAAAGTGCTCCTTCACAACTCTGGTATTGAATGTAATTTTTACGTTTGTTTGTGGACTAACTGCAAACATCCAAACAAGAAAAACTACACTGTGTAAAATTAAGACGTACTATACCTATGAGTCAGTAAGTGCTAATTAAAATCAGTTTTTAAAAGCTATAATTAAAAAGCAAAAACAATTGACCTGGGTAAGCATTTTTTCTGCAATATGATCTAATTTGCATATGTTTCTATGACTGTTTTATGCCTATGAAATAAGTAGAAAAATCCTAAACTATCTCCTAGTGTTACTAGCACCAAAAGAATACTGGGTATGGTATTTTATGGTGCTTACAAAGGAAGACCTTGGAATTAAAAAGATTGAGACCAAATTTTAGTCTTATTATATGTTCATACTATATTTATGACCTTACTAAGTACCAAAATCATGACTTTTCTCATTGCAAAAATGTGAATAATCTGTATTGTTAAAGGTTATCCTGACCGAGGTTCAATAAGTTGTAGTTACATAAAAGTATTTCATTAATTTGTAAAGAGCTATAAAATATAAGATTAATAATTACTATCATTTCATATGAGTACTGAAATGTAGGTTACTTTAACAGATCAATGTTAATATATAAAAAAATGACACCTATCCAGGTGTGGGGTTGCTGGATTATATGGTAATTCTATTTTTAGTTTTTTGGGGAATCTCCATACTATTTTCCATAGCAGCTATACTAATTTACATTCTCACCAACAGTATGTAAGAAGAGTTCTTTCTCCACATCCTTGCCAGCATTTGTTACTTTGTGTCTTTTGATAGTAGCCATTTGAACTGGGGTAAGGAGATATCTCATTGTGGTTTTGATTTACATTTCTCTGATCATTAGAAATGTTGAGCATTTTTTTTCATATACCTGTGGCTATTTGTATTTTTCTTTTGAGAAATGTCTATTCAGATCTTTTGCCCATTTTTAAATTGAATAATTTAGTTTTATGCTATTAAGTAGTTTGAGTTCCTTATATATTCTTGTCATTAATCATTGTTGGATGAGTGGTGCTCAAATATTTTCTACTGTATGATCTAGCAATCCCACTTGTGGGTATATATTCTAAAGAAGGAAAATCAGGAATATCAAAGTAATGCCTGCACTCCTATATTTATTGCCACAGTATTCACAATAGCCAAGATATGAAATTAACCTGAATGTCCATCAATGGATAAGGAAAATGTGGTGTATATGCACAATGAAAAATTATTCAGCCATAAAATACAAAGAAATTCTGTCATTTGCAGCAACGTGGATAAAACTGGATGTCATAATGTTAAGTGAAATAGGCCAAGCAGAAAAATATAAATATTGCATGTTCTTACTAATATGTGAGAGTTAAAATATTTGTCTGATGGAGGTAGTTAATGGGATAATGGTTACCAGAGGCTGAGAAGGAAAGTGAGGACGAAGGGTGAAGAGAGATTGGTTAATGGCTGCAAAAATACAGTTAGATAGAAGGAATAAGATCTAGTGTTTGATAGCACAGTAGGATTTCTATAGTTACAAGTTTATTGTATATTTCAAAATAGCTAGAATAGAATATTGGAATGTTCTCACATTGAAAAATGATAAATATTTGAGGTAATGAATACACCAGCTACCTAGACTTGATCATTATACATTTTATGCTTATATTAAAATATCACATGTACCCCATTTATAGGTACAACTATTATGTATCAATTAAAAAACTTGAAGAAGTACAAAAAATGACAAGTCTAATGGTTCAGTGTAGTTTGTCAATTGATCTTATTTATCTGTTTTGGGAAAAGACGTACATTAAGTTTAAAAAATGTGTTTTTTAAAATAACAATGCTGTTTGAATTGTTAATCATTATGACACAGAGAAGCCATTGTTACTGTAAAAAGAAGCTTTGTAATTCCAAGAAGTCTTGTCACCAGTATAGGTGAACCACTTAAGGAAAGATATTATACACATGTTTTAAATGTGTAATTATATTTTCTTAGCAAAATTCATGCCCAAATTTAGTTGACTAGTTCTTCACCTTATTAAAACAATATCACAGTTGTTTTCAGTGATAACTTTACCTCAGTAAAGATTACATAATTGGGCAGTATTTGAAACCTCAACCTAAATTTTTCGGGTGTAATTATCATATAAATCAGTGGTACTCAATCTTTTGGCACCAGGGACTGGTTTCACAGAAGACAGTTTTTCCATGAAGGGAAGGGTGGGGATGGTTTCAGGAGAAAATTGTTTCGTCTCAGATCATCAGGTATTAGATTCTCATACACAGTGTGCAACCTAGATCCCTCACATGTACAGTTCACAATAGGGTTGGCACTCCTATGGTGATCTAAGGTCGTGGCTGATCTGAGAGGAGGTGGAGCTCTGGCTCACTGCCCACTGCTCACCTCCTGCTGTGCCACCTGATTCCCAACACGCCATACACAGGTACTACTCTAGGGCCTGGGGTTGGGGACTCCTGATGTAAATGATACCAGCATATTTTAATTTAGATTTTATACTAAATTTCTATACAAAATCAAGTATATCTTAAGATATAGTTTTTCTTTTCAATAAAATGTTCTTTTTAAGTAGCTCTGCATATTTTAAAGTTATAATAATTACATTTCACTTTTTGAAAAATTGATTCTAAGTCTCTGGTGAGATTTTACTTTTGAAATTTTCTTGATGATAATAATGTTAATTTAAAAACCTTGACAGGATCCAGTGCAGTGGCTGACACCTGCAATCCCAGCACTTTGGGAGGCTGAGGCAGACAGATCACTTGAGGCCAGGAATTTAAGGCCAGCCTGGACAACATAGCAAAACCCTGTCTCTAATAAAAATACAAAAATTACCCAGGTTTGGTGGTGAGCATCTGTAATCTCAGCTACTCAGGAGGCTAAGGCATGAGAATATCTTGAACCTCGTAGGCGGAGGTTGCAGTGAGCCAAGATGACGACATTGCACTCCAGCCTGGGCAACAAAGTGAGACTGTCTCAAAAAAGAAATTAAAATTAAAAAATAAAAACTTTGGCAGCCAACACCAAAACCTGTATAGAATTTAACCATTTCTATTATCTGTTTTAAGGTCTTGGATTTGTTTCCTGTTTTTTGGTGTTTTGACATATATGCACACACACATATATATATGTGTATATATATATGTTTAATGTTAATTTTAAAAATCCTTTTTTAAATTTAGAAGCTCCAAATGATATTATTTTTAACCATAAATCTCACATCTATATGTCTAAATTAAATTAGTCTTCTGCCTATATTCATTATCGTTGATTGTTATGTCACACAAAATGTTTCAGTGTTTTCCTCATATTACCTAATTACAACAGGGGAATATTTTACCCATTTTATAGTTTAACAAATTTACTCAGTGATATTAATGACTTTCCTAATTTTATATCATTTGGAAGTTACAGCATTTTGGATTAAATCCAGTTTTTCTCACTGTGAAACTGGAATTCCTTGCTACTAACAAAGACATATGCAAATATGTATGCCTATTTAATTTATTTTTTGTTTGAATATTTCTATTAATGTAGTGTGGCCAAAAGTGTAATAATAAAGGAAATTATGCTATATTTAATAAAAGTTAATTATGCTATATTTAATAAAGCACTTTTGTGAGTAAATATTTTTAATCCAAATTGTATCAGAAATAGAAAATCAGTTTTTACCTTACATATAAGAGTAATTGATTAATTTGAAAACTGTAAAGTTTTTTGTTGTTGTTTTGTTGCTTTGTTTGTTTGTTTTGTTTTGTTTGAGACAGAGTTTCGCTCTTGTTGCCCAGGCTAGAGTGCAATGGCGTCATCTCGGCTCACTGAAACCTCTGTCTTCATGAGTTCAAGCAATTCTCCTGCCTCAGCCTCCCAAGCAGCTGGGATTACAGGTGCCTGCCACCACACCCAGCTAATTTTTTTGTATTTTTAGTAGAGATGGGGTTTCACCATGGCCAGTCTGGTCTCGAACTTCTGACCTCAGGTGATCTGCCTGCCTCCCCTTCCCAAAGTGCTGTAAAGTATTTAAATGCCTGTCATCTTTCGGTGTTTATCATATAAAAGAAAACTGTTAAATAGTCACTAAATTAATATATTACTTCTTGCCTATCATTTTCATAGATAGTTTCTACTCTCATACTGATCTAGTGAATCTTCCTTGGTGATAAATTTGTCCTTTTTAAATGTAAACTCAATTATATCTCCTATTGCATAAATTTCTGCAATAGATTATCATTATAAAAATCATATGCTTGAATATGACTTACAAGCTCTGTTACAATGGGGTTTTCTTACTTTTATTATTCAGTCTCTTCTACAACACTATAAACATATGACATCCAGATGAATTTTCTAGGACTTTTGTTTCTAGTCATGATGACTACCTTGCGTCAGGCTCATCCTTCCATCAAGAACAACTAGAAAACATCTTTTTAAAGTTGCCAGAGAACTGTGAGGCAACAAGGAGCCATGGGTCAAGATTCCAAAAGAAGTAAATTTCAGAGTATGAGTTGAAATGCCGCATTCAGCTTTTCCTTATCTATTTATCCTTGGGGATATTTATCCTTGGGAATATTCAGCTTTTCCTTATTTGTTTATCCCTGGGGGCATTATTTACCCTTGGGGCAGGGCAGAGATGGAGAATAGTAGTAGCCAAGACTATGTAGCTGTCAATCCTGTAGAGTTTTGGCAATTTTACAGAGGTAGAGAAGCAAAAATAAAAATAAAAATAAAAGAATAAAAGACATTACCATGGTAGAAAAGTCTTGGGGGGGGAGGTTCAATATTCCTTTACAAGGCTTTAAGAGACTTTGTAGTTCTGTAAAATTAAGCAGCGTACTTCTGACACAGATGGTTGTGTACCACAGTATCATAGTGATGAGAAGACAAAAACTGGAATTCATAACCTTCTAAGGCAGAGAATCCAGTAAACTCCATAGACTCACAGACAGACCTCCTGGGGTGTTACACTCTAAAAGTCCATGCTAATTATTGGTAGACACAGCTTAACAAAAAATCCAAACCAGCAACCAGTCAGCTCTGTCTCTAATTAGATTAAGATGTTCTATTCCTATCCTAGTTGTCTATCAAAGGATAAAGCTCAACCCTTCTTGAAAGAAGATGATAAAATGTGTGACATTTTGTAAAAAATACCTGCAAAATATGAATCAGAACCAATAGACAATGACACTGACAAAAGATCCAAATATTGAACTTACTAGTCACACATTTAAAGCACTTGTCATAAATATGTTGTAAAAGGACATGACAAAATGGAGAACTTCACCAGAGAACTGTAATATATATTTAAATGACAATCAAATTAAAGCCTACAAATTGGCCTGGCACAGTGGCTCATGCTTGTAATCCCATCTATGCTTGTGCCACTGCATTCCATACTGGGCAACAGAACAAGACTCTGTCTTAAGAATACACACAGAAATACAACAATTTGTCACTCAATATATAGTACTATTGTATATATAGCATAGTATGTGGAGCCATTAGAAAGGAGTATTTTTGCACTAAAAGAGAGGTAAATAGAAACATGTAGTTTGAATCATGGAGAGTAAAACAAATGAGAAAAAAAGAAAAGAGTATCAGAAACATTGGGACACATTTGAAATTTCTAATACAATGAGAATTTGAGTCCCAGAGAGGGGTGTGTGTGTGTGTGTGTGACAGAGAGAGAGAGAGAGAGAGAGAGAGAGAGAGAGAGAGAGAGAGAGAGAGAGAGAGAATGAAATCAAAGTAATATTTGGAGAGAGGAAGTTTAATAATTTTTGACACACACACACACCCCCACCCAAATTTCTATCCTGTTAAAGTCATATTTATTTTGCTTTTCACCTCCTCATAGTGTTGTATTCCCACTAATAACTGTTCCTATCACTAGGTGTTGCTGTTATATATTCATGATACTTAGTCAAGAGGTTCTTAGAACTTTCTTTCCAATTGGCTGAATAAATGTTTAAAGAAATGCCATCTAACTCCATTGGCACAGACTTCTGTTTCATAATATGCTTCTTATGTTATTAAAGTTAATATTTCAGTCTAATAATACCTCTCTCTAAGGTACATGGTGGTGGAAAATACAATTAAACTCTGTGTTAAGTATCAATTGATTGAATTTGAGAAACCAGACAATAAATACTTGTTGAAGAGAATTATAGTGAAATCCATTAGGTGCAAGAGAGGGAGCATATGTTTTGAATTTATATCCTAGCTGCAGGGGAGAGCATGATATTCTCTCTCTCTTTCTCTCAAATGAACTTTGAGGTTCTCTTATTTTTACCTACTTTTATGCAAGTTATAGTTTATGTCATTAAGGTAGAATGAAGGAGTGAAATTAAGGATAATGTATTATTGTGCTCTTTCATCATTTAGCAATTCATAAATACCAATAATATCATTACTTTGAACAGCAATGCCAGGGGTGGACTTCCAAAGTGAAATGAAGACAATATGCCATTTGCTTTCATAAAGTCTTTAAAGCCTTAAAAAAACATGATATAGTTAAGCATGTTCAAACTTAAAGTTACTCTCAATTCAACTGAAATAGATAACAGGAATAAATAGCCTTTGTCTTTTCTGTCTTGCAGGAAACAGACTTTATATTTACCAGATCCACCAGGTCAAATGTGAAGGTAAGCCTATAGCACGTCTTTGGATTTATAGACAATTCTAACAGATGTAATCAATAAAGTTGTAATAAACATGTACCCAGAATGAAAGGGCACTTGGCACATCCTACCTAATTGATTTTAAAACAGATTTAAAACTGCATGATCCTTATTTTTGAATTTTAAAAACACAAAGTCATAAAGAAAAGTTTTTCATTAACACTAAAAAGTCTAAATTGTGTTATATTTCTCTGTCACACAAAGCAACATTTTTGTCCTTGTTATGGCAAAAATTAGAAAAAGCAGCAGCGAAACTGATTATTAATTGTTTGGAGAGTAGCTGAACAAAATTAATAATGTCACACCTCTAGACTGGAACCAGTGGCTTCTTAATACAGAAAATAGCTTAAACTATAATCAATTTTACCTGGATTAGAAGGTATTACTGACAATTAATGACCATGTAACCTGGAAAATCAATGAAGTCTGCCAAAAGACATTATGAAATTCAAACCATTTTACAATTTAGTTAATTCAGTTCAAGATTATTATGAAAAGGAGCTAGGATAATTGAAATATAATGTTGAAATAACATATGAGCAAGTAACATGAATTTGATAATGACGTCTACCTGATATATGACTTATTTCTATTGGAAATAATTGATATTTTTGCTTTATTCTTAGACGAAATATAACTTGTAACGTTGTTATTATATTTTTGTATATTTAAAATAACTTTTCTTAATGGGTCTGTCATAATATTTATATTTATAATTTATAGAATTTCATTATAATTCCATATCTATCACAATATGATAGAGATGAGTTTTCATCTAATAGATTTACTATAACTTCTTGTCATAGTAGCATTATTTGGACACCATGACTATTTCCTCTGCATTTAGAGTATTCATAAGAACTACTATGGCCTACGTTAAGTGTAGAACTTAATACCAAAATGTTTTAAAGCTGAAATAGTAAATATTGCATTAATTCTGATTATAAAAAAATAGTCATTTATGTATTTCTTTAAGCTCAGATTTTTCCCAATAGTTGAATAAAAACAATATTATTTTATTTCACCAAGTGAAATAAAAGCCCATTGCATAGGTAGGCAAAGTGAAGGTCCATGATGAACCACAATTGGAAAATTACTAATGAAGGAATCATAGGGCAGTTGTTTTTATTTTATTTTATTTTTTGCCTGAATTTCAGATGGAAAGTTTAGGTATAGATTTAACACACCTAATTAAACTGACAAAGAAATATACATGTCATTAGGCTTACAAGTTGAAACTCACTTATACCAAATGGAAGTTTTTTTTCTGGCTAGATGTCAAAATCACGAATTTGTCTCATTTTGGCACTTTTCACACAAAATAAGCATCTGATGCACTTAACACAAAGATGGCTTCATACCGCTCCACCATCTATGAAAGTGATATTACGGCGCTTTTCCAAAACCTATCTTTGTGAATACAAATCCTAGCTTTTACTTCTAGTAGTCAAATAAGTAATAAAATATTCCTTGATTAGGGAGATTCTGAGAACCTGGTTTGATAGTTGTATCACAGGGAAAAAATCTGTTAACTAAAAAAATCATAGAGGAAATGCGACGTGGAGTTCATGAAAAGAACTGCAGCATTAGTGTACCTGTTAAAATGATGTTCCCCAAGAAATCAAGAAAACTTGAAATTAGTTTCATCTGATTATTCTCTTGCCCACACCACCACCAAGTATAATGATGCAAAAGTGTAAATGAGTATTTTTAATCTTCAATTGGTCAACCTTAGGACCAGGAATTTTCTTGAAAAGAGTAGGAGTGATCCACGGGATATGCATGAAGAAAGACAGCCTAAATCATCTGACCCTCACGAGACAAGATAGAGCATAACAACTCCCAAGTGACAGAGCCAGGATTATAACTGAGGTCAATCAGATATTTCAGATATTACTTTTGTTATTTTCAGCAGCCGAGTTTTTTTTTTTTACTGAAACACGTGGTAGGGCCAAATCAAAGCATTTTAAATGTTGAGCTGCACTGGTTGAAGCTAACATGAAGAGTATTCTGCTTATTTCTCTGTTTCCATACCAAACCTCATCCATCTCTGCTCTCCACAGTGACCTCTGATGTACTTCTGCAAAACAAACACTAGCTTTCCCTAAAAGTTAGTTTTTAAATTACTGCATTTGAGAAACTGGATGTCACATTTATGTATCAATTCATTCTATGAGCATTGTTAGTGAACATATCATCATCATATTAGAAGGAATGAGTTTACTAGCTGACTGTTTGAAAGCAGAGAGAAAAATTAACATTTGTTATACCTTGATATGTGTCAGACTATTTTGAAATATGTGTGAAATATTTCTGGCTCGGTTGTGATGAATAAATGGTAGTAATTTTCCTCAAGAAGCACACCAAGTGAAATAAAAGCCCATTGCATAGGTAAGCAAAGTGAAGGTCCATGATGAACCACAATTGAAAAATTACTAATGAAGGAATCATAGGGCAGTTGTTTTTAGCTCTTTCTCTTCTGTTTTTTTTTTTTTTAGATAAAAATATTAACATTTCTGTAATATATAATCAAATATAGTTAATGTTTTAAATAAGAAAGTACAAAATATAAAAACTTAGACTTAGGTAACAGCATGTTTCCAAGTAAACTCATTGGGAAAACATTTATGGATGTATTGATACACAATTTTGACTAAGCAGAAGTGAGGAAAAATGGGAAGAAATGGGAAACAGGATAGCCATCCCAAGGCGTCATTATTCTTTCTTTCACCTCTTATAAATCAGGAAATATTCTTATAATACAATGCCATTCATTTTAGACAATAGTATTTCTTAATATTTGTACCACCTCTATCATCACCATAAAAAAAGGTTAACAATCTTATTTTTTCCCCTGATATTTTATTTTCTCAGTAATTTTTTGAAGTTGATCAATTTAAATATTCTGGTCACTTAGTTTCCTAAAGCAGAAAGTTGTTTTGGGGGTTCAAGTGCTGAAAAAGTTCTCATAATAGAATCTCTCAATATCTACCCCCACTCCTTGATTTTAAGAATGGGAAATTCCTCCAGTTGGATGTGTCCAGTATTTTGGCCCCTTCAAGAAACAGTGTGAAACAGCAATCACAGGTAAATTGGAATGTGCCTCTTCTGTTGCTTGTCACTGGAGACTCACCACTGCAGCTACCAAACTCTCTGAACTAGGCAAATTGGTTCTGTCTTCAATATTTAGCTTCTGAAAGTCACAGACATAGTATCCTCCGGTGACTTAGCTCCTGTCTGGTCATTGCAGAGAGAGGGAATCAGTTTGTCTGCAATTCATTATTGGAAAATTGTCTAGCCCTTCTTATATCTTTCATCCCGAACTTTGCAATTTCCTTGTCACTCTCACATATATTTACTCAGCCCAGGAGATTCTAAGGCATGACTGATTATACTGTGGCCTCATGAATGTTGTCCCATACATGATATTTTCATGATTAATTGTAAAACACTGGTGCAGAGAATAAATAATACAAGTAGCCATGTACACCTGAGGGATGAAAGCTTCCAAAAGTAATGTACTCTAGTACACTCTACCACTCTGTGAACTTCTCTAAGGCATGGAGCGTATTTTATTCTTCTCTGTATTGGCTATATTACCTAGCTAAGTTTCAAGCAATCAGTAAATAAGTATTTGTTTAGTGAATGATTAAAAGTTTTTTAAATAAATATTGAAAAACAATTAGCTCATTTACTGTATTTCTGTATGCTACTAATATATTAATCTTTATGCTAAAATTGTGTTATGAATTAATGAATTCATTTAGTTTTATTTGAAAATAAGAATGTGGTGTAATTATTAAAAATTATTTTGAGAATCATACTCCATTCAAATTTCCAAATTTTGAATACTAGCTGAGATGACACAAGAAAATTATTTTCAAACCAAATGCCCTGTTAGACTTGCATACACTTGTACTTCTGTCATCACATTCAGAACATAACCAGACTAGCCTGCTTGGGAATAGGACATGGGGAATGAGTTACTCCGTTCAAACCAAGTAAGATCGACCTATACATTGGTGCAAAAGTAATTGTGGTTTTTGCCATTACTTTCAATGGCAAAGACCCAAAATGTGAATGAAGTCAGTCAAGAACAAGTGAGCCTACACTTCTGAGTCGACATCAGATTCTGAAAAAATACTATTTATTGTTTTATGACACTGAAGTTCTGAATTCTATGAAAATTTTGGTTTTCTAACAATTTCATATTTAGCCATTTACACATAATTAATCCAACCAACTTTCTACGGTTTATTTTAGTTGACAGTGTATTCTATTCCTTAACAATTTTTTTCTTCTAATCAACGGTATAGATAGGTAGATAACATCCTCCAGCACACACTCAGTAAGAACAAAATTATTTAGAATCATAAAGTTATTTCATAAAACAGCCCATAACAAAACTGATTTATTGAGGAATGTTTTAATGGAATTCTACTAAAGGGGCATAAATAATTGGTAGAGAGTCCATAATAGTATATTTACACTTTGTGCTTCCAGGGATCCTTCAAGTATGTAATAATCAGAAAGTCTATACCATTAAGAATAGTTTGCTTCAGGTTTTGTTGAAATAATTTTCTGCTGGTATTTTAAGTCATTACTAACTTTGGTTTCAGCACAGTGTCTAACTAAAATCAAGCAACACACCCATCTTTGAACCATTTTTCAGAGGAAACTTGTCAATTAGTTATTTGTATAATTCTATAAGGAAAAGCAACTGTTAGCTACATATCTTTTCACAGATACACAAACATGCACACACATGAACACACTTTGTCTTCTCCTGTGTATATGTATGTGTAGGTAGATAAAGATGTATATGTATGGGAATAGATGCTTTTTCCAGGGGAATTACTCAGTTTTGGTAGAGTCATGACTGCCAATCAATCAGAAATAAAAAAATTAATGTTTCATGGGTATTTTTGTTCTCTACCTAGATATGATCTGACAATCTGATACAGTTAACAAACTATCAAAATTGTCTATAGCACATTACAAAAAAGGGATGCAAGTAATAATAAATTAGCAAGTTTAACTTAGCTTGATGTGATTCAGTGTGATACTGGGTAAAACACTGTGATATTCTGATGTAATAAGAAATTTATATTTGGTCTTCATTCCTAAATGAAGATGTTCCTGACACAGAGCTTCTAAAACTCTTGTAATTTTCTGAGTGAAAGAGTTGAAAGACACACCTTTTGTTGTAATATTTGGTCTTAGTCTGTTTCCTCACACAACTTCTAAGACCCTAAACGTTCCTTCCAGATGAGTGTCGTTTTGGATGTTAATGAGATTTCTGGTGGCTGGAAACTCCTAGAGATCTTCAAGATGGGAGCTGATCACCAGAGAGAAAAAGGCCTAATTAGAGGGGTGGAACTTTCAGCCCTGTCCCTAACATCTCAGAATGGGAGAGGGGCTAACGATCTAGTTAATCACCAGTGGCCAATTATTTAAACAGTCATCTTTATGTAATGGAACCTTCCTAAAAATCCTAAACAAAGGAGTTCAGAACTGGTGAATATAGTTAGGTGTTGGGAAGGTGGTGCTCCCAGAGAGAGCATGTAAACTCCCTTGCTCTTCCCCTGTACCTTGCCCTATGCATGTCTTCCATTTGGCAGTTCCTGAGCAGTATCGTTTATAATAAAATGATAATAGCAAATGGTTTTCCCTGAGTTCCGTGAACTCTTTTAGCAAATTTTCAAACCCAAAGAAGGGGTCATGGGAGGTCCCAGTGTATATTTGTTCAGTCAGAAGTAAGCAAAGCCTGAGAATAGTGATTGGTCTCTAAAATGGGGGCAATCTTGCCAGAGTGAGTTCGTAATCTGTGGGGTACGATACTCACCCCAGGTAGCTAGTGTCAGAATTGAAATAAATCCTTGAACCTATAATTACTGTCCAACAAGTTAGAAAATTGGGTGTTGGTGTGGGAAAAAAACACACTTTTAGTGTCAGTGTTCTGTGGGTAAAACATACAGCCATAGACATTCATGTGTTTGACATGAATAACTGTACACATCTATTAATTTTAATATTATGGAACTTACGGTTTGATCTCACTGACCTAGTATGATTCTGAGATTAATAGTTGGTTAATTAAATCCCTCCAAATCTTAGTTATAGTGAAAAAAGAAAAGGAGGAGTTTGAGGAGAAGAAATAAAATAAAACAATTGTATTTGACTCTGTTCATCACCTAGACTGTGGACACCTTGTATGCTCAATGAATACCTAGATGTGGCTAATTCATGTTCTTCTACATTTAACATGTAGTATGACATATTCTAGTTGTTCATTGTTTTCCTTAATCTATATTCCTCTGATTTTCATGCCATCCTCTATTTGTACTAACTCCTTTCTTCATTCCTCCAGAACCATGTATTCCATCTCTAGGTATTCTTAAATTTTTTCTTTATAATACAAATTAGATTAAGCTCTTATTTTCTAACCCCCTTTGAAAGTATTATCCCAGTTTCTCTTATTACTTTTATTTTGAAATTTTGATAATCAATAATCTATATTTAATACTTCTAACTTCTCAGCAAACATTTCCAATCTTTTAAAATTTGACTGTAGTCTTTATTGTACTGACATCATTTTTCAAATATTAACAATGTTTATCCCATGTCCAGTTTAGTCCTGTTTTATATTTTGAAATACTATTAATCTCCTCCTTATGCAAATATTTCTTTACTTTTCTAAATAGTGAGTATTTGCTGGTTTTCCTATTGCCTTTCAAGCCAAAGTCATTTCTATTTCCTTAAACATCTCAGCTTCTGCTGCACTGTCCACTCAAAATATAATCAAAATATTTTTGTGATCCTTTCTTAACTTTCCTCTCTTTTTTGTCTTTATTCAATCACAGGGCTTCAACTATTGGAAAAATATGACAAATTCATAAACATTATCTCCATGACATTTCCCGAATTCCTCATCTAATTTTCTTGCTCTTATATATGTAATACATAATACTATAATATATATGATTCATAACAGTATATGTAATACCAAAATATATTATTTTATATATTATATAATATTGGTTTAATTTATAAATAAAATCAATATTTATCCTGCATTTTTATATAAATAATACTTAAAGGTAACAAAACACATACTGAGGGAAAGTTCAACCTTGGAACTACAGTCAACAAATGCTAATAAGTCATCAATGGCTACTCACTATTGTGGGACATTGATGTTAAATGTTGTAATATGTGGATCTGGCTAGTGCACTTGAATCTCCAATCAGTATTAAAATTGTTAAATAACAGGTAAACAAACATGATATGTTTCTTGATACAATACAATATGAATTAGATAATACTTCTTGTAGCACATTATTTGCAACATTGAACATGAATCATACATTTAACTTGACCTACAAGAAACATGGGAGGTGAGAAGCATACTTAGTGATACTGTAAAAATATAATTAACTGAATTCTGAATTTGGAAAATTCCTCCTGACAAGTGGCATATATTTTTTTAATAAATTAATACTGCAGGAAACATGAAAAAGACTAAAAATATATAAGCCAAACATAAGGAGTAAATTGTATTTGGATCTAAATTCTAAACCATAACAACAACAAAAATTTATACATAAAACTATCACAAAAAATGGAAATTTTGTATTAATTTATAACATGAAATTACCTTTAATTTTGTTGTTTGTGTTATTTTGATATGATGGAAAAAGATCCTTATATATTAACATATATATGAAAATATTTGTGATTTAATTAAATTTTATCTATTATATACTTTAAAATATTTCATGTTAAAAAGGAGGAATGCAATGAAATAAGGCAGAAAGTTGTTTTGCTGAAACTGGATAATGAGTTCATAGTGATTCATTATAATATGTTCTTTATTTCTGTCTTGAAAATTTCTGTAAAAAATACAAGATTTCAATCAATATTAGTTTATTTCTCTTTATTTATTCTAAAGATGCTTATGTTTGCTCACTTGCATAACAGTGGTTGACATTTTATATGAAACACATCTTAAAAATTAACAATCACACAGTTGTAGAAGTATTACTGATTTGTTTTATTTTCTTAAATACTGAAGACAGGCAAAATATCATTCAGTTTTTACTCATGAGATACAATTGGGAGTCATTAATGTAATACTGAAAAATATTATTTTTTTCCCAAATATTTGTTAGAATGTCAAATTAAAAAGAATGGTGATAGCCACACAAATTTAAATAATTCCCTGTAAAAGCTGGAACTTTTACATTGTTCACTAAAGAGTTATACTCTTGTTTCATAATTTTGTTTTTTTTATTTATTTATACAAGAATAAGTTCTCAGTGGTGATTTATGTGATTTTGGTGCACCCATCACCCAAGCAGTGTACACTGTATCCAATGTATGGTCTTTTATCCCTCAGCCCCTTCCCAACATTTTCCCTGAGACCTCAAACCCCATTGTTTCATTCTTATGCCTTTGCATCCTCATAGCTTAGCTCCCATTTATGAGTGAGAAAACACAATGTTCAATTTTCCATTTCTCTGAGTTACTTCACTTAGAATAATGGTCTCCAAATCCATCTAGATCACTATGAATGCCATTATTTTGTTCCTTTTCATGGCTGGGTAGTATTCTGTGTTATATATTATATATGCCACTTTTTCTTTATCCACCCATTAACCGATGGGCATTTGGGCTGGTTTTGCATTTTTGCAACTGGAAATAGTGCTACTATAAACATGTGCGTGTAATAATCTTTTTTATATAATGACTTCTTTTCCTTTGGGTTGATACCCAGGAATGGGGTTGCTGGATGAAATGGTAGATCTACTTTTAGTTCTTTAAGGAATCTCCACACTGTTTTCCATAGTGGTTTTACTAGTTTACATTCCCAACAGTGTAAAAGTGTTATATTTTCACCACATCCATGCCATCATCCATTATTTTGTTGATTTTTTAATTATGGCCATTCTCGCAGGAGTAATGTGACATTGCATGGTGGTTATGACTTGCATTTCCTTGATAACTAGTGATTTTGAGCATTTTTTTTCGTACGTTTGTTTGCCATTTGTATATCGCCTTTTGAGAATTGTCTGTTTATGTCCTTAGCCCAGTTTTTAATGGGATTTTTTTTTTCTTGCTGATTTGTGTGATTTCCTTGTAGATTCTGGGTATTAGTTCTCAGTTGGATGTATAGTTTGTGAAGATTGTCTCTCATTCTATGGGTAGTCTGTTTGATGATTGTTTATTTTGTTGTGCATAAGTTTTTTAGCTTAATTAAGTCACATTTATCTTCCTTTTTGTTGCATTTCCTTTTGAGTTGTTTGTAATGAGTCTTAAGCCAATGTCTAGAAGGGGTTTTCCAATGTTATCTTCTAGAACTTTAGGGTTTCAGGACTCATTTAAGTATTTGATACCTCTTGAGTTGATTTTTGTATAAGGTGAGGGAAGAGGATCCAGTTTCATTCTTCTACATGTGGCTTGCCAATTTCCCCAGCACCTTTTATTAAATAGGATATCCTTTCTTCATTTTATGTTTTTGTTTTCTTTGTCCAACATCAGTTGGCTGTAAGTATTTGGCTTTATTCTGGGTTCTTTATTCTGTTCCATTGGTCTATATGCCTATTTTTATGCCAGTACCATGGTGTTTTGGTGACTACGGCTTTACAGTATAGTTTGATGTCAGATAATGTGATGCCTCCAGATTTGTTCTTTTTGCTTAGTTTTGCTTTGGCTATGCAGGCTCTTTTTTGATTCCATGTGGTTTTTAGGATCTTTTTTCTAGTTCTGTGAAGAATGATGGTGGTCTTTTGATGGAAACTGCATTGAATTTGTAGACTACTTTTGGCAGTATATGGTCATTTTCACAATATTGATTCTACTCATCAATGAGCATGTGATGTGTTTTTATTTGCATTTGTCATCTGTGATTTCTGTCAGCAGTGTTTTATAGATTTCTTTGTAGCAGAATTTCACCTCCTTGGTTGGGTATATTCCAAACTATTTTATTTTTTATTTTTGCAGTTATTGCAAAAAGGGGTTAAGTTGTTGACTTGATTCTCAGCTTGGTCACTCTTGGTGTATAACAGAGCTACTAATTTCTGTACATTAATTTTGTATCCTGAAACTGCTGAATTCATTTATCACTTCTAGGAACTGTTTAAATGAATCTTTAGGGTTTTCTAGGTATGATCATGTCATTCTCAAATAGCAACAGTTTGCCTTCCTCTTTACTTATTTGGATGCTCTTTATTTCTTTCTCTTGTCTGCTCTGGCTTGGACATCCAGTTCTATATTGAATAGCGTGGTAACAGTGGTCATCTTGTTCCAGTTATTGGGGGGGATGCATTCAACTTTTCCTCATTCAGTATAAGGTTGCCTGCAGGTTGGTCGTGGATGGCTTTTATTACATTGAAGTATATCCCTTCTATGCTGATTTTGCTGAGGGTTTTGATAATAAAGGGATGCTGGATTTTGACAAGTTCTTTTTCTGTGTCTATTGAGATGATCATGTGATTTTTGCTTTTAATTTTGTTTATGTAGTGTATCACATTTATTAACTTGCAGATATTAAACCATCCTTGCATCCCTGGTATGACACCCTCTCAATTATGGTAGATTATATTTTTAATATGCTGTTGGATTTCATTAGCTAGTATTTTGCTGAGGATTTTTGCATCTATGTTCATCAGGAATATTGGTCAGTAGGATTTTTGCGTCTATGTTCATCAGGAATATTGGTCTGTATTTTTTTTTATTGTTGTTGTTATGTCCTTTCCTTATTTTGGTATAGAGGTGATACTTGCTTCATAGAATAATTTAGGTAGGATTCTTTCTTTCTCCATCTTGTGGAATAGTGTCAATAGTGTTGGCATCAATTCTTCTTTGAATGTTTGCTATAATTCAACTGTGAATCAATGTAGTCCTGGCCTTTTTTTGTAACTTTTTAATTATCATTTCAATCTTGCTGCTTGTTACTGTTCTGCTCAGAGTTTCTATTTTGTCGTGGTTTGATCTGCATGGTTTATATTTCCAAGAATGCATCCATCTCCTGCAGATTTTCTAGTTTATGCACATAAAGGTGTTCATAGTAGCCACAAGCAATCTTTTGTATTTCTGTGGTGGTGTTTGTAATATCTTCAGTTTAATTTCTAATTGAGTGTATTTAGATCTTCTCTCTTCTTTTCTTGATTAATCTCACTAATGTTCTATCAATTGTATTTGTATTTTCAAAGAACCAGATTTTGTTTCATTTATCTTTTGTATTGGTTTATTTTTGTTGTTTCAATTTCATTTAGTTCTGATCTGGTCTTGGTTATTTCTTTTCTTTTGCTGGATTTTGGTTTGGTTTGTTCTTGTTTCTCTAGTTCCTGGAGGTATGAGCTTAGATTGTCTATTTGTGCTCTTTCAGACTTTTTGATGTAGGCATTTAATGCTACAGACGTTCTTCTTAACACTTTTGCTCTATCTCAGAGGTTTTGATATGTCACTACTATTGTTCAATTCAAAGAATTTTTAAATTTTTGTATTGATATCATTGTTGACTCACTGATCAATCAGGAACAGGTTATTTATTTTCCATGTATTTGCATGTTGTTGAGGTTTTCTTTTGGAGTTGATTTTCAAATTTATTCCACCGTGGTCTGAGAGAGAACTTGCTATAATTTTGTTTTTCTTACCTTTATTGAGACTTGTTTTGCTTAGGTCTAGTAGTGATTGATTTACAAATTTGGGAGCTCCAGTCTTAGGTGCATATAGATTTAGAATTGTGATATTTTCCTATTGGACTAGTTATTTTATCATTATATAATGTCTCTCTTGTCTTTTTTCACTGCTGTTGATTTAAAGTTTGTTTTGTCTGAGATAAGTATAGCTACTCCTGTCCATTTGCATGAAATATATTTTTCACACCTTTATCTTAAGTTTATGTGATTCCTTATATGTCAGGTGAGTCTCTTGAAGACTGTACTCACTTGGTTGTTGAATTCTCATCCATTCTGCAATTTGGTACCTTTTAAGTGAGCATTTATGCCATTTACATTTAATACTAGTATTTAGATATGAAGTACTATTCTATTTATCATGCTATTTGTTATCTAAATACCTTGGCTCTTTTTACATTGTATTATTGTTTTATAGGTCCTGTGAGATTTATACTTTAAGGATATTCTATCTTGGTGTATTTCAATTATTTGTTTCAAGATTTAGAACTCATTTTAGTAGTTCTTGTAGTGCTAGCTTGGTAGTGGCAAATTACCTCAGCATTCATTTGCCTGAAAAAGTCTGTATCTTACGTTCATTTATGAAGCTTTGTTTCATTGGATTCAAAATTCTTAGCTAATAATTGATTTGTTTAAAGAGACTAAAGATGAGACCCCAGTCCCTTCTAGCTTGTAGGGTGTGTGGAGAAATCTGCTGTTAATCTGATAGGTTTTCCTGTATAGGTTACCTGATACTTTTTCCTCACAGCTCCTAAGACTCTTTTCTTCAACTTGACTTTAAATAACCTCATGACTATGTGCCTAGGTGATGATCTTTTTGCAATAAATTTCCCAGATGTTCTTTGAGCTTCTTGTTTATGGATGCCTAGATCTCTAACAAGGCTAGTCTTGTTTTCCTCAATTATTCTCTCAAATATATTTTCCAAACTTTTACACTTCTCTTCTTCTTTCAGGAATACCCATTATTCTTCGGTTTGAGCACTTAACATAGTCCAAAACTTCTTGGAGGGTTGTTTGTTTGTTTGATTGTTTTTATTCTTTCTTTGTCTTTGTTGGATTGTGTTAATTCGAAAGTCTTGTCATGGAGCTCTGAAATTCTTTCTTCTGCTTGTTTGATTCTATTGCTTAGATTTTCCAGTGCAGTTTGCATTTTCCTCAGTGTGTCCTTCATTTCCAGAAGCTGTTATTTCTTTTTATTTATGCTATCGATTTCACTGGAGATTCTTCTATTCATGTCCTGTATTTTTTTTTTCTTCTTTAAGTTGGAAGTCACCTTTCTCTGGTGCCTCCTTGAGTAACTTAATAATCCACCTTTTGAATTCTTTTTCTGCCAATTCAGGGATTTTTATCTTTTTTTGAATCCATTGCTGGTGAACTAATGTGATCTTTTGGAGATGTTAAAAAAACATGTTCTGTCATATTGCCAGAATTGTTTTCCTGGTTCCTTCCCATTTGGGTAGATTATGTCAGAGGAAAGATCTGGGACTCTAGCCCTGCTGTTCAGATTCTTTTGTCCCACAAGGTGCTCCCTTGATTTGTTGCGCTTCCCTTTTCCCTAGGGATAGGGTTTCTTCAGAGCCAAACTGCAGTTATTGTTATTTCTCTTCTGGATCTAGCCACCCAAGGTAGCTACTGGGCTCTGGGATGGTACTGCAGAGTGTCTGCAAAGAGTCCTGTGATGTGATCTGTCTTCAGGGCTCTCAGTCATAGATATCAGCACCCACTCCAGTAAAGATAGCAGAGGAGTGAAGTGAACTCTGTGAGGGTCCTTGGTTGTGTTTGTGTTAAGTGTACTGGTTTTGTGTTGGCTGGACTCCAGCCAGGAGGTGGTGCTTTCAAGATTGCATCACCTGCAGTAGTATAGGAAGGATATAAGCTTGCCCCTGCATCAAGCAGCGGGTGGGGTCATAGAGCTCACAAGAGATTACGTCCTTTGTCTTCAGCTACCAGGGCAGATAGAGAGAAAGATCATCAGGTGGGCACAGGGATAGGCATGTGTGAGCTCAGACTCTCCTTGGGCAGGGCTTGTTGCAGCTGCTATGGTATTGGAGGTGTGTCTTCAAGGCCAATAGAGTTATGTTCCTGGGGTGATTATGGCTGTCTCTGCTGTGTCACACAGGTTGCAAGAACAGTTGGGGAAAGCTGGCAGCCACAGGTCTCACCTAGCTCTCATACAGCTCACAGCCCGAAAGATCAGTCTCACTCTCACTGTTCCCCCACAACAGTACCAACTATATTTCCAGGCAGCTGGTGAGCAGAGCTGAGATCTAGCTCCAGGCTGCAAGCCACCTGATGGGAAAGCAAGCAGAGTCACACTTCGTCAGCTGTTCCACAGAGCCTGCAGCTGCAATCCACCTCCTTCATAGGGTCTGTGGATTATCCCGGCTTTCTTTTTATGTTCCTGTGGTAGTTCTTGGAGCAAAATTTCACAATGTGATTCTCCACACATTGCTCTGTTCATTTGAGTGGGAGCTGCAAGTTAGTCCTAACTCCTATCCACCAATTTTTTTCTTTGCTTTATAATTTTGGAAATAATTTTGCAGAGAGTAAAAACTAAAATAAAAATAACACATTAAAAGGTACAATATGCAAATGTGGCATATTATAAGAAAAACAGAAAGCAAAACACAACAGCCAAGATTAATGGCATTTAAAAGCTCTATTTGAAGCAGACGCAGAATTTTTGTACAACCTTTTTACTTCACTATTCTTGTTTTAGCTTGATAATTTGCTTGATATTTAAAGGGGATCAAAAAATTCTGTTTTCCTGATTTTATGTAGTACCATATTAAGTTATTAATGATAGATGAAACTTATTCATTAAAAATATCTAATAAATGAAAGACTTCAAATCGTTCTTTAGGTGTGTGTCCTAATGTTTAACATTTGTTTAACTTGTATAGTAACTTTAAAATTAGAACATTTAGATTCTTGTCATATGATATGATTTGGCTCTGTGTCCCCAGCCAAATCTCATCTCCAATTGTAATCTCCATTTGTCAAAGGAGGGATCTGGTGGGAGGTGAGTGGGAGTGGGTTCCCCCATCATGTATTCATGACAGTGAGTTCTCATGAGATCTGATGATTTAAAAATATCATTTCCCCTTTGCTTTCTCTCTCTCTCCTGACATCTTGTGAAGAAGGAGACTGCTTCCCCTTTGGCTTCCGCCACTATTGTAAGTTTCCTGAGGCCACACCAGGAATATGGAACTGTGAGTCAATTAAATTTCTTTCCTTTGTAAATTACCAAGTCTCAGGGATTATCTTTGTAGCAGTGTATAAATGAACTAATACAGAAAAATCACGCTGGGATAGTGGGGTACTTCCATACAGGTGCCTGAAAATGTGGAAGTGACTTTGGAACTGAGTAACAGGCAGAAGTTTGAACAACTTAGAGGGTGCAAAAGAAGACAGAAAGATTTAGGAAAGTATGGAACTTCCTGGAGAGTTGTTGAATGGTTTTGATCAAAATGCTGATAGTGATAAGGATAATGAAGTCTAGACTGAGGTAGTCTAGATGGAGATGAGAAAGTTATTGGAGACTGGAGCAAAGGTCATTCTTGCTATGCTTTTACAAAGAGACTGGTGACATTTTCCCCCTGTCCTAGAGATCTATGGCACTTTAAACTTGAGGGAGATGATTTAGGGTATCTGCCAGAAGAAATTTCTAAGCAGCAAAACACTGAAGGTGAGACCTGACTTATTCTCAAAGCACTCAGTTATGTGCATTTAGGAAGCATTGGTTTGAAATTTGAACTTATGTTTAAAAGAAAAGCAGAGCATAAAGGTTTGGAAAATTTTCAGTCTGACCACGTGATAGAAAAAAAAAATTTTTCTGGGCAGAAATTCAAGCCTGCAGAAATTTGCATAAATAACCAAGAGCTGAATGTTAATAGTGAAGATAATGGGGAAAAAAATGTCTCCAGGGCATGTTAGAGATCTTCAAGGCAGCCCTTCCCATCACAGACTGAAAGGCATAGGAGGGGAAAAATATTTTCATGAGCTTGGCCCAGAGCCCTGCTACTCTCTGCAGCTCTGGGGTTTCATGCCCTGCATCCCAGCCACCCCAGCTCCAGTCCTATCTAAAAGGTACCAATGTACAGCTCATGCTCTTGTTTCAGAGGGTGCAAGCCCCAAGCCTTGGTGGTTTCCATGTGATGTTGGACCTATAGGTGCATAGAATACAAGAGATGAGGTTGGGGAGTCTCTGCCTAGATTTCAAACAATGTATGGAAATACATTGTTTGTATTGTTGTAGACCTGGGTGTCTAAGCATAAGTCTGCTGCAGGGATGGAGTCCTCATGGAGAACTTGTACTAGGGCAATATGGAAAGGAAATGTGGGATTGGAGGCACCACACAGAGTCCCCATTGAGACACTGCCTAGTGGAACTGTGAGAATAGGGCCACCATCCTCCAGATGCCAGAAAGGCAGATCCACTGACATCTTGCGTCATGTGCCTGGAAAAGCTGCAGGCACTTAATTCCAGCCTGAGAAAGCAGTTGCAGGGCCTGTACACAGCAGAACCACAGGGGCACTGCTTCCCAAGGCTGTGGGAGCCCACCCCTTGCATCAGCATGCCCTGGATTTGAGCCCAGGGCATCAAAAGAGATTTTGGAGCTTTAAGATTTAATGACTTCCTGCCTGGCTTTCAGGCTTGCATGAGGCTTGTATCCCCCTTGTTTTGTTCAGTTACTCCCATGTTGAGCAGAAATATTTACCCAGTGCCTGTATCTCCATTATATCTTGGAAGTAAATAACTTGTTTTTGATTTTATAGGTTCGTAGTTGGCAGGGACTTGTCTTGTCTCAGATGGGACTTCGGACTTGGACTTTTGAGTTAATGCTAAAATCACTTAAGTCTTTGGGAGATTGTTGGGAAGGTGTGATTAGTTTTGTAATATGAAAATGGACTAATATTGCATAGTTCTTGTAATACAAGCATCAGACTCTGGACAAATTTGAATTTCAGTTTCCTCCACAGTTAAATTAGCCTATTGTTTATATTTATTTACATAATTTGTATGAAAGATGTTTATAAATTTTAAAGCCTAATACAAATATAAATGGTTGGAAGTTTTCTGTAGTGAGTAGTAATCACATTTTATAAAGTCAAACTGTTGCCCTTTAATTCTGATCTTGTAAGATTGTTAGAAACATTATGTCTGCCATTTTATTTATATTTTCCATTTTTATAAGATTGTGTCTAAGTTCTAGGAACTCAGGTATGGTTAGTAATTTGGTTGAAAAGAATACTCATAAGTATTTTGGGGGGATCCTATAATATAGGTTAACAACTATTGAGGACTGGGGGCTTTTTCTAGTCTTCTGTTTGTTTATGTAGATCACTGCTAGTCATCCCTCAATTTCATTCCAACATTCTCTTCATGTCCAGGATTTGGGGTGCTCCTTCTCTGTTCTACTAATTCTTAGATACTCTGCCATGTTTTAAAACTCTCTCACCAATACTACAATTTGGAATAATTCTGATGTTCTCACACCTTACTAACATATACAAGCTTGTGGAATGACAGACTTAGCAGAAATGTTTCTACAGATCCACTAAAGTCTGAGATTTCGTTACTCTCTACAATAAAGATAATTCTTTTCCAGTCTCCTGGGA
The DNA here is from genome assembly GCF_007565055.1 of Rhinopithecus roxellana. Taxonomy (NCBI): domain Eukaryota; kingdom Metazoa; phylum Chordata; class Mammalia; order Primates; family Cercopithecidae; genus Rhinopithecus; species Rhinopithecus roxellana. The sequence continues at coordinate 63,792,859 of NC_044564.1, read as the reverse complement.
AGGAATTTTTAGTTTCTTACCCGAATTCTCCCATGTCTATTGCCTAAAACTCAGATTTCTTTTTTGGGAATGAGCTAAAGCATAGACTGTAAAGTCAGGCTGGCTTGAATACCTACATACCCACTTACTATCTTTGCAGTTGTTATTTTACTACTCTGGAACTTGCTTTAATGTTTGATAATTAGAAATGATTATAGCATCTACCTCACAGAATTCTATGTGTCCAAATATAACCAGAATCTTGTTTGGCACATAATAAGTATACAAATGTTAGCTCTTCTTAGTCCCATAAACTTACTAGGGTGCCTTTGTAGAAGTCTGAAGAAATTTACTTTTCCCTGATGTGAGTTTGCACATCTTTTTCCTTAGATGTCAGCAGAGAATGACTTATATGTTGCCAGAAAAATGGTGGAAAGAGGGCCAAGTGGGGAATAGAAAGAAATAGAAAATAAAATATGATTAATATTTTTTTAGTCAGGTGCCAGGTAAAGTTGCTGGAATTGTCATTTATGCAGATTATTTATTTTTCTTTCACATAGCAGGTGGTTGTTTTTGAGCAGTCTGAGCTGTCAGGGAAGTTCTCTTCAACAAAGATTTTCAGGGACCCAGGTCATCATAACATCATTATATTATTCTTCCTACAATGCCATTTTCTAGGGTATTGTCATCATCCGAGGGCTGAAGGTGAGTCACTGCCTTCTCTATCTTCCATCACTCAGGAAAGATTAGGAAAGAAATTCAGGATAAGTGTCCCTAAAAGGAACACACATATCCTCTAGCACATCCCACAGGTTGTCTATGACAATGACCATATTTTTCTGCAAGACAAGCTAGGAATTAAAGTCTGAAAATGGGTAATCATGTGCCTAGATAAAACATGGAGGGTTATCTTATTGAAAGATAAAAACAAGCTAACAACATCAGCATTTACTTCAATATTTTAAAGTGTGACTGAGAAACAATTATGTTAATTGGTCATTGAATGGTTTACAAATGTGTTTTCTTTTTTTTTTTACTTGTATATAATTTTTATTATTATTATAAAAATAACCCTGCAGTCAACAATTGTATATTTTAAAATAACTAAAACTGTACAATTGAACTGTTCATAATACAAAAAATAAATTCTAAAGGTGATGGATACCTTATTTACCCTAATGTGATCATTATATATTGTATGCCTCTATCAGAATATGCCATATATAACACAAACATTTTGTGCCTGAAAAAATTAACAAAAGTAAATTTAAATGGGAAAAAAAAATACAAATTTTGCCTACAGCAACAATATTCCTTATTTGCAGTTTAAAGCCACTGGAAAAAAGATTAGTACTAGAGATGTTAGTCCATTATTTTACCAAATAGTGCATTGTTAGCATTTTTTTTTTTTTTGAGACTGAGTTTCACTCGTTACCCAGGCTGCAGTGCAATGGCACGACCTCGGCTCACCGCAACCTCTGCCTCCCGGGTTCAAGGGATTCTCCTGCCTCAGCCTCCCAAGTAGCTGGGATCACAGGCATGCACCACCACACCTGGCCAATTTTGTATTTTTAGTAGAGATGGGGCCTCTCCATGTTGGTCAGGCTGGTCTTGAACTCCCGACCTCAAGTGATCCGCCCGCCTTGGCCTCCCAAAGTGCTGGGATTGCAGGCGTGAGCCACCGCGCCCGGCCTTGTTACCACCTTTTATCTACACCCTTGAGTAAGGTGGACTAGGTTAAAATAAGTGGAATAATGTGATTTGATTGAATGCACAATATTTAAACTGTTAAAAATGTTGAATTAAGAAATTAAGTTCAGACATAATCTAAAATTTTTAACATGTACTGCATTTTTTTCATAAAAGTACAACTAGTAAAATATACTAATTTATTTTTAATTTTGACTAAAACTAAAATATATATTTGTCTCTCAATATAATGCAGAATATTACTCTGAACACCTACCTCATGCATCACTCAATACTGTAAGTGAATCACAAAGAACCTCTTTACTTAGATTTTCATCATGCATCTCACATTTTAATGTTCTTACTCTTTCACAGGTCATAAATGCTCACCTAATAAAAAATAATCTCTCCTATCTTTTGGTCACATGCTTTCACATATGAATACAATAGGAATAAAAAAGCAGCATGGGTTTTCTTATTTTGTATACAGTAAAGATGACAAAGAAGTTATCACTGCAAAATATTTTCTCATTATCACTGTAGTGGTTTTTCAGTAATCATGCTTATGTGAAACTTGCAAAAAAAATCATGCATTTACTTCCAGTGTTGGCTTTAAATTTATCATACTATTATAAATAAAGAGATGCATTTGACAATGTATGTTTCAGGAACATATCCATTCAAAAGTTCTCTTCCTATGTTCAAGATTGTTAATAAGGTACAGTGTCCTCTTCTATATATGCCTAGGTGGTTTTTAAAATATTTTTTTCTCAAAAGTGTATATGCCAGCATTTAAGTTCTGTCTTTGCAAATTATGGTGTGACCTTTTAATAAGATACAGTTTCTTTGAAAAGGTTTTCTCACTTTTTGAATGGGATATTACTATCTCCAGGTAGTTGAGGGTATAAACTATATTCAAGTATTCATGAAATTTAACTTAGAAGCTGATACTAAATGCCAGTCTGTTCCTCCTCATCCTTGCCACTATTTGTAGGCTGAGTAGAATTATTTCCATGATCAGGCAGGAACCTGGGGAATGGGAAGAATACATGAACTGGTGAACTGTTCCTATACTAGCAATATCTTAGTATTTATCACCTTTAATTTCCAAATCCCAGTGAAGACCTTTCCACAACTCTTAAATTTTATCTGCTTACTTTTTGTTTCCACAGGTTTGAAATCACCAAGGAGTCTCATTTTGTATGTGGAAAAGAAAACATAAAGAGATACATTTTCAGCATCTTGTGTTGCTGAAATATTCAATTTCTAGTAATTTCTCTGTTGGGCATGTATTTTTTTATTTGACTAATGACCATATCTATTTTCACTATTTACAGCTTCAGTCCTACTGCCAACTGTGTTACTTACTTTATTTGCTTAAATCTTGAGTTGTTGTAAAAAAAAAAAAAAAAAAAAAGTGAAGAAGAAACACACATATGTTTTGCTCTCGTGTTTTCTTCTTAGCTTATCTGTGACCTTGAAGCCTTTGAATGTAAAGGTTATCAGACAGAATAGAGAAATTTAAAATGACTCTGTACCTAGCCATTCCTTCCTGGCCATATCTGTGTGTTTTTGTTGATCATTAGCCTCTTTGAACAAACTCTAAACATGTGACCTGGGATGGGCCAAAGATTACTCTGAAAAGAAGTATTGATCCCAGGCTAAGCTCACTCACAAAACTAGACCAATCAGAGAAATTTCTCACTATTTTATTTCTTTTCTTACTGGTAATGACAAAAAAGTTTTCTTCTTGTTTTGATTGAAAGTATGTAATTCAGAACTGCTTGTAACAATGTAGTAGTGAGTTAGAATCTTGACAATAGCCTATCCAAAAAATGAAACCCACATCCAGAGAGATAAGGTGACAAAAAGTGTCTATGTTCTTGGTTTTATCTTTTTCTTCTTTTTGAGATGGGTCTGGCTTTATTTATTTGAACTGAGGTTTTGTCACTTACAACAGAAATCTGACTATTGAACAAGGATTTCAGTTGAATTCATATTTTAGATACTAGGAAAAAAAAATTTGGACAGGAAGTAAAATCCACCCAAAAATGAGTATGTTCATTCATTTACTTATTCATCTAGCATGTACTAAGCATATTTTTATGCCAGGGACTATGCATTTCTGGAAGTAAAGTCAAACCAGTTATACAAAGATCTCTAAGAATTGCAAGCAAATTGCTAAAGGAATACAGAAAATAGGTGGTATAATTTTGTCAGTTCCAAGTCACCTGTTGAAAAATTCTCCAATCTTCAAATATTTAATTGAATCATCCACTGAAATGAAATTGTACATATTAAGACATAAAGCTTATTGCAGACTCTTTTTTAATTAATCATTAGCACATCAAAAGTTAATTTTAAGAATTTACAATGTCAGTGTGATCCACAAGATAAATAAGTATTACTGACCAATCTCCTTTAAACTCCCTCTTGTGTCATACAGAAATAATGATTATTGTAGAGTTCTTACTGCTTATGCTGGAGACAGAGATTTTATGTTTTATTGATTGTTAAGTAATATTTCTTCTCTCCTTTTGCTCTTTTTGTTATGTTGTGGAATGAAATGGAATAGCTACTGACAGGTTCACAGAATATTTCAGTAAGACACAATTCTTGGGTGAGATTTACTCTGACAAAATCAGAGATTTTTGAGTGTGTGTGCATACACCTTTGCATGTGTTCTTAGCAAATATATATTTGCTATTATTTGTACTGCTTATTATTGCTTTTCTTAGTAATGTTCTTTTCTTTTTTGTCACTCACTTTCTCTTTATCTCTATATGTGTATGTGTGAGTGTACGTATGTTTTATTATACATTTTGAAAATATTAATATAATAATGTCATGCCAAAATATAATTTGAAAGATTTATATTTAGCTGAAGATAAAAAATATACACTTTAACATTTTTGACAAAAACTTCTTGTCATTCTAGACTTTTAGACCCAGAAAAATGTCAGACAAGTATTAGAGTAAAATGAAGAGCTTTTCAGTGATTGAAAGTCTAAAATTTAATGTCTCATGCATTTTTCTTCTGAAAAAGTTATAGGAGAATATGAACCACTGGAACAGGAGAAGTGGCTAAGAAAGAGAAAATATGAAATCTACATAAGAGAGAGGAAAGTAAATTTTTCAAACTTAAAGAACGCATAAATACCCATGAGCAAAAGAGTATTCAAAAATTTCGTTTGTTTGTTTTTTAGATTTGTTGTTGGAATGCTTGGGAATAATAGGTTATAAGCACCTTGAAAACGAGGTAAGTAAATAAATTGAAGGGAAAGAAAAAAATCATTTTAAAAAAAGTGTATGCAATAATATTCTAGTCCTTGTCTGAGCAACTAAAATTATTTATAAATGTGTGATAAATGCTAAATAGTGAATTAATGAACAAGTGTATGTAACTATACTGGGAGGCTGGAGACAGGGAAAGCAGAAAGTGTGTCTAAGTCTAAATTTTCAACTTCCACAATAAAAGAAAAATATATAATTATAAAGAAGAATAATCAGATGAAAGCAGCATAAACATATTTTTGAGAAATATGAAAATAAATATTAGAAGCAGGATAAAAAAGTGTTTAGAGGGAGTATGTTTTAACTATATTACCTTGGCTGACGTATGGTGAAGTCAGATTGAGATCAAGGGAGATAAACCAGCAAGAATTTAGCAGTGTTGTTACACTCACAGCTCCCCTTGGGAGAACACAGCACAGGATGCAGGGTCACTCGAGAAGCCCTGGGTTGGTCATGGGGGCTGGGGAGTGGGAGGCAACTGTGGGCTGGCACCTTCATTGTGATTTCTGTGGGAAGGAGAGGGCAAAGCAGGCCAAGCAAGTGTCAGATTAGCTAATTTAAATAATTGTAGTGGGTTTGGGGGCATAGAGTCTGCCCCTGGTTGTCTAGTAACTAACCCTGGGGCTTTTAGGGCAGAAGTATAGTGGCTCAGGGTGTGACAGCCAGATAAGAAAGGTGATTGGGAATGTATACTTAATTGACTGCACAAAAAGGCAAATTTATGAGCTTCTAGCCAGTGCCTCAAAACTAGGTCAAGATAGCATTTAAAAAAATCATATTGCACAGTGTTTATCTCTTGAATACAATACTCAAAAGAGGGATGATGTACTGTGTAGCTACTGTATTTTATAATATTTTAGTATTATTTTACTTTTTAAATTATACCCATGTGTCACCAAAAGAAAACAAAATACTGTTTAAGAAAAGAAAATGGCATTTTTCCTGGATGTTTTTCTGAAAATTCAATTTCAGTAAATAACGTACTTTCAGGGAATACCCCATGCTGATGCTTATAACCTGGCATATATGAGAATCTCTAAGGCAGTTCCATACGCTGAGATGGGGGAGGATGAGATAGATATAATTGGTGCCTGTGTGAAGTGCTATTCCACAAAGCAATAGTGCCTTACAATATAGGTTTTCCTAAATTCATGTATCTACATAAACAAACAAATTAGCTCGGTGTGGATACATTATTAATAACTCTGGGCAGAGGGCAATACAATTTTTCCCTTTATGTGTGTGCGTGTGTGTGAGCTTTAAACATGGCCACTTTTTTTTTATAATTCTCGCATAAAAACATTATATTAAAGTCCCATTCCCTTAAATGTGGATGAGCTTCAGATTGCTTTTACTAATAGACACTATGCAATTTTTATGTTATATCTTAAAATGTCATGCAACTTTCACCATGTTTGTTCAAACACTGGCTCTGGGAGTCCTGAGCTCTCCATTTTAGAGTTCCAGCTACTCTGAAGCTGCTGTATATAGGGGCCATGGCTAAATGATCTGATGCTTGTTTCCAGATGAGCCAATTCTTCTATTCATAAACCTCAAGGTGTCATACCTGGGAGACAAGTTCGCTGGAATGCTCCAGACCAACTCCACTGCTGAGTGACCTTCACTTATGCTCCATGGAGCGGGACATTCAACAGTCAAAAAACTTGCTAGAAATCCTGACCCACAGATTTTGAGAGATGTTAAAAATAATTATTGTTTGAAGCTACTAAGTTTGGAAATATTTTGCCATGCAGCAATAGAAAACTAAAACAGAGTTCAGTACTGAAATCTGGTTCTGCTTTAACAAAAAAATAAAACGAGTTGCTTTGGTTTTGGGACTGAGCAGCAGGCAGTAGTCTGGCCTCAAGAAAGCTGTGAATAAAAGTTTAAGGGAAAAATAAGAAAAAATGTGAATTTCTGAAGAGAAAGAAAGTTTGATAAAATTGTTTGCTCCAGTAATGTTAAAAATAAAACAAGTACCACATGAACTGATGAGGGTAGAAATTTCTATGAAGAATATGGAAGGTGTTACCTTTCTTCTTCTGAATGCCTGTGATAAAATATAAGGGAGAAATATATCAAGCAACTTCTCAATATTCTCATGTGTGAATTTAGAGAAAATATAGAGGTCTCAGAGCAGTTTTCAAGCTGGTAAGGAGTTTTTAAAGGAGCAAAGGGGTATTGCTTTCAGTTGGATGTAGAAGCTACAACATAACTCCATTTCTGTAATAGGATAAAGCTGAATAATAGACATTTATAACTTTTTCTGAACTCAGAGAGCTGAGAACAGAAAGGTCACCAAGTGAACTGAATTCCAAATGATAACAAACTTCTCTGAGGAGAGATAATATATTACTTTTCCTGATAGTTTTACCATTAGCAGAGTTTGGGAAGATGTAATAGCTACTGTAAAAACAGGTAAGAAGAAAATAGCAAAATTTTAATGAATTCTTAAAGAGAAATGTGGTCTCACAGGTTAGCTTAGGATCCCTGTAAAACTCAGAGTCAAGGAGAGTCTACAATAACTCAAAAATGCTTCTACGTGAGTCATCATTAAGGTTCGCATGACAAAAATTGAAGGTAGAAACTGAGAGTGAGAGAGGGAGACTGTATTAGTCTGCTTGGGCTGCCGTAATAGAATAGCACATACTGAGTGTCTTAAGCAACATAAATTTGTTTTCTTATTGTGGAGACTAGAAGTCTAAGATAAAGGTGTCATCAGGTTTGGTTTCTGGTGAAATCCCTCTTCCTGGTGTGTTGATGGCTACCTTTTCATTGAGTAGAGAAAGATCTCTAGAATCTCTTCCTCTTTTTATTTAAATGAGATCACCCTGCTGATCCAAACTGTAAATGAGATCAGCAGGGTGATTCATTAGCTCTCTAAAGCCCCTACTTCTAAATACAGTTGCGTTGTTTTAGCATTCTAATTTTGAGGAAACAACTCAGTCAGTAATAGAGATTATCTGCAAAGAAGAAGAAGAAATGTTTCTAGGATGGGGAAATATTCAGAAATATTGTATACCTTGTTTTGGGGTACTGGTCATGTGACCATGTTCATTAAAATGCATGTACATTTTATGACATCAACACTGACTTTTGAAAAGTGGGTGGGAGCAAAGGACAAAACCAGGGCTCTTTCAGTAAATCACATTAACAGGAAAAGATATAGCCATTGATATCACTTTGAAATCCTTTGCTAAACCCTCAGAAAGAATTAAGAAAGTTCCTCATTCTCATAAAACATTTCAGAAAGAAAACAACCACAAACCTTAAAAAATATCTTAAGTGTGCTCCTCAGTTCCTCTGTTAAACACAAAAATGTTTCTAAGTATCTTAAGGGTGTTGCCCCTCAGCAAGGTAGATAAGAGCTTGTCTAGAAGATATTTGTGGGTGTGTCTTTTGTTTAATGGAGTGAATTTTAAACCCAAACTAAGAAAATTACAAAGAAATTATGCCATGTTGGACTCAAAGAAAAAAAAATGTTTAAAAATAATAGACTGTTGTTCTCCAAAAATTTTATTGGAAAAAAGTAGGGTGAGAGAACTACTGCAAATATGAGCTGTTTTTCATGAAAGAGATATTATGACTCAAATATTAAAACCAAGAGCCCTGAAGGCAGTGCTAAAGACTCTGAACAAACATGCCCAGGGAACAGAAAAAGGTCCTATTAAAGAAACTGGCAATACACATCTAGCTAGATTTCAGAATAGCTCTGGACCAGTGATTGGTATAAGCCTCTTCTATTTCCCCTTTTACAATAAAGAGATCTAAAGTGGTATTTCTATACCTGTCTCACCATTGAATGTTGGATGTATGAAAGGCAATTAACTTGCTCGTCATTTATAGGTCCTAGAATCAAGACGAATCATACCTAAGAACCCATACTTGAGGAGCCTAATTTGTACTTAGAATTGACTTGGCTTAAAGACATCCAGACTCTGACACAGACTTTTATTATGAGATGAGAATTTCGAGAGGTCTTGGGAGGCATGAGTATATTTTGCATGTTAGAATAATATAAATAAGGTCAAGATGGCTGACTAGAAGCAGCTAGTGTGTGCTGCTTTCACAGAAAGGAAACAAAGTGGTGAGTCAACACCAGCAATTCAGGTAGATGACCTAAGATATCCCATTATAATTCACCAAGAAAGCAACAGGACCCATGGAGAACAAAGAAGAGTAAAGCTGGACAGCCACCCACCTGCAACCAGTGGAGCTGGAGAAATCTCCCTAATGTAAGGAAAGGGTGAGTGAATGAGAGCCCCTAGAAGATCCACACTTCTGCCATGGACTTTAGTAATCCTGGGCACAGGAGAGACTCTCTCAGCCACCATGAGCCTCCAGACCAACACAGAGAGCCACCTGGAGTCTATGCAGAGGCACTGCTCAAGACCATATAGGGTCCCACAGGTCTTGGATCCCTGAGCAACTCAGTGCCAGCTGCCACAGACCTGTCAACAAGGGAGGAAAGACTCTTTCACCTATTCCTAGTACAGATGCCACAGCCGCAGTGCTGAGGAGTAAACTAACTTCAGATCGCACCTGCCCTTCTCACCAGGCAGGGCTCGCCAGATTGGGTCCCTAGCACAGCCACCCTGCCGTCAGGGTCGAGAGTCATAGCTCTGCATTTCTCTGGGAGGAAACTCTGCAATTGCTGCTTCCCTCAGGCTACAGAGGGATCAAAGGAGTTGAGTACTTTCCTGCATTTCCAGCATACTGCTGCTGCTGCACTGAGAGGCAACCAGAATGTTTACCATGCAACATTTACCCCCACTGCTCCACTCCAGACAGGGTCCACCAGCTTGGGCACACAGCATGACTGCCCTCACCTGACTTAGCATTTCAGCTATGGTCCAGAGCCCTACTGAAAACCCTATCGCTAGTGGACTATGACCTTTCCTTGGGCTCCCACTGCCCAAGTATTTTGTCTGCCCCTGCCTGAGAGTTCAGCCCGTGACCTGAGAACTAGCCAGCCCCTCCCCAGTTACAACCAGAACTTGATCCTTGGGCTAGCCCAACCCCAGATTAGCCCCATTAGGACTCATACATGATGTTCAGTTGGCCATACAGGGACAAGGGAACTGAGAAACTACCTATTGTATTCCAACTCTGCTAGCACCTGACCACTTCCCCAGGGCCTGAGGTTGGGCTATTCCGAGTTGCCTATACCACCACAACAAACACCCACCAGCATGGGGCCAAAGGTGGAGCCCCCACCTTTATGTGAAATTGCAGTGCTACCACATCAGAGAACAGATGAGCCATAAAGCTATCTATAATGTGAGGAAGTTGTACCCTGAAACCACTCCCATGGAGAGTCACAAAACAGGCATTTCCTGAGGCTATCAGCCACATTATGGTTCAGAGATAGATTACAGTATTTGTCTGAACCAGAAGTCAGGAGCCCAAAAATATGGGTGTTATAGAGTAACAGTGCACATTACTGCCCAAGATGAGGAGCTGCCACAGCTCCATCAGTCCCAACAGGAAAAGACATCAGCACATTTCACCAGGAGCTCCTCACAGCCACCCTCATCAGGGTTGGTGCCTGCACTCAACATACATCCCTCATGGGGAAGCCAGGGGCTCCAGCTCTGCCCAGCTGTGACCCCCACTGCGATGGAACAGAAAACTCAGGATACTGGGCCATCTACTGTCCAGCCAGCCCATCACTTGAAACAGAGAGCACTCCAGAGTACACAAAGATCAGATACATCCACATTTGCCTGTGCCACAGCTGGCTCTTAACCATAAGTAACATGTAGTGGTCTGTAGGTCAAATGGCACAGCCCAGTATAAAGCCTGCTAACAGAAGTACATACAGCTGTAGAGGCAAAACTAGAAGACTCTACCCAACTTACTCTACAGTCACACCATTTGGAGAGGGGAAGAAAGGGAAAGAAAAAGTATAGACAAAAGGAAAAATATCTTGCCATGTGAAAATAGTTAAAAGATTAAAAGTGGCAGGTTGTGCAGATAAGAACAAATCAGCAATAAGAATTCTGGCATCATAAAAAATCTGAATGTTGTGACACCACCAAAGGATCCTAGCAGCTTTCTAACAATGGGCCCTAGCAAAAATGGAAACTCAGAAATGACATAAAGAATTAAAAGCAAGGATTTTAAAGAAAGCTAGAGTCTCAAGACAAGCTTGAAAATCAACACAAGGAAACTTCTAAAGCAATCCAGGAAATGAAGAAAGAGATAAATACCTTAAACAGAATTAATCAGAGCTTCTGGAATTAAAAAAATCATGTAAGAAATTTCAAAATACAATTGAAAGCTTTTTATAAAGTAGAAGAAAAAATTTCAGAGATTGAAGACTGCCCTTTTGAATTAATCCAGTCAGACAAAAATAAAAAAGTTAAGAAATGAATAAAGTCTAAGAAATGTGGGATTAGGTAAAGTGGCCTAATCTTTGAATTACTGGCATTTCTAAGAGAGGTCAAATGTAAACAACCCGGAAAACATATTTAAGGGGATAATTCAAGAAAATTAATCTTACTAGAGAGGTAAACATCGAGATATAAAAAATCCAGACAATACTTGCAAGATACTACACAAAATGAACATCACCAAGGAATATAGTCACCAGACTATCCAAGGTCAATGCCAGAAAAAAAAAAAAAATGCTTAAAGGTAGCTAGAGAAAAAGTTGTTCACAAAGGGTACCCCATCAGGCTAACAGAAACCTCTCAGCCAAAAGGGACTGGACATCTATTTTTAACATTTTTAAAGAAAAGAAAATTCAGCCAAGATTTTCATATTCTACCAAAATAAACTTCATAAGTGAAGAAATAAAATATTTTTCAGACAAGCAAATGCTAAACAAATTAATTACCTAATTAATAGACCATCCTCACAAGAGGTTCTTAATGGAGTTCTAAATACGGAAACAAAAGGATGAAACTTGCTACCACAAAAACACACTTAAGTACATAGTCCATAAACCCTATAAAGCAACTACAAAGTTGAAATCACAGAGCTACTACCTAACGACTTCATGATAGGATAAAAATCTCACAAACCAATATTAGCTGTGAATATAAATGGTCTACATGACTCAATTAAAAGGCACAAAGTGGCAACACATCCAACATAGAAGCCTGCATATCCATAAAACAAGCACTTGTAGACCTAGGAAAAGACTTAGACAGTCACACAATAATATTGAAAAACTTCAACACCCCTCTGACAGAATTAGAGAGATTATCAAGGCAGAAAACTGGCAAATACATTCTGGTGTTAAATTCCACACAATCTATTGGACCTAATAGATACTATAGTCTACCCATCAACCACAGAAAATAGAGGTTACTCATGTGTACACAGAACCTATCTAAGACTGACTACATACTTGGCCATAAAGCATCAAAAAATTCCCCCCCAAAAGAGAAATCATACTAACCATGCATTAAGGCCACAGGGAAATAAAAATAGGAATCAATATCAAGAAGATATCTCAAAATCACAATTAAATGGAAATTAACAACTTGTTCTTGAATAATTTTTGGGTAAACAACAAAATCAAAGCAGAAATAAAAAATGTTGAAATAAATGAAAACAGAGACGCAATATACCAGAGTCTCTGGAAGGCAGCAAAAGTAGTGTTGAGAGGAAAGTCTATAGTGCTAAATGCCTGCATCGAGAAATTAGAAAGTTCTCAAATTAACAATCTAAGATCATACCTTGAGGAACTAGAAAAGCAAAAACAAAATAATTCAAAAAGTAAGAGAAAAGAAAGAAATAACTAAAATCAGAGCAGAACTGAATGAAATTGATACCCCCTAATCCATACAAAGGATCAGCAAACCCAAAACTTGGTGCTTTGAAAGAATAAATAAGATGTGTAGACCCCTAATCAGACTACCAAAGGAAGAAGAAAACATCCAAATAAACACAATCTGGAATGACAAAGATGGCATTACAACTTATCCTACAGAAATACAAAAGATCCTCAGAGACTACTATGAACATATCTATGCACACAAACTGGAAAATTTAGAGGAAATGAATACATTCCTGGAAATACACAACCTCCCAAGATTGAATGAGAAGGAAATTGAAACCCTGAAGAGACCAATAAAGGGTTCTGAAATTGAATCAGTAATAAAAGTCCTACCAACCATAAAAAAAAAAAAAAAAAAAAAAGCCCTGGACCAATGGGTTCACAGCCAAATTCTGCTAGATGTACAAAGAACTGGTACTTATTAAACTGAAACTCTTCTAAAAATCCAGAAGAAGGGACTTCCCGCTAACTCATTCTATGAATCAGCATCATCCTGATACTAAAATTTTGCAAAGACACAATGAAAGAAGAAAGTCGCAGGGCAATATCTCTGATAAATATATATACAAAAATCCTCAACTAAATACTAGCAAACCAAATTCAGCAGTGTATCAAAAAGTTAATTCAATACAATAGGCTTTATTGCTGGGAAGCAGGATTGTTTCAATATACACAAATCAATACATGATTCAGTACATAAACAGAATTAAAAATAAAAACTATAGGATCATCTCAATATATGCAGAAAAAGCTTTTGATAAAACACAACAATCCTTCATGACAAAAACCCTCAAAAATGTACTGAAGGAATGTACCTCAAAATAATAAAAGCCATGGATGAGAAATGGATAGCCAACATCGTACTGTGTGGGCAAAAGTGGGAAGAATTCCTTTTGTGAACAGGAATAAGACAAGGATATCCACTCTAACCATTCCTATTCAACATAGTACTGGATGTCTAAGCCTGAGCAATCAGGCAAGAGAAAGACATAAAATGCATCCACACAGAAAATAAAGTCAAATTATCTGTCTTTTCTGATAATACGATTCTATACCTAGAAAATTGTGATGACTCTGCCAAAAGGCTCCTAGAACTAATAAATGACTTCAGTAAAGTTTCTTGATACAAAATTAATGTACAAAAGTTATCGGCATTTATATACATCAATAATATTCTAGCTGAGAGCCAAATCAAGAACTCAATCGCTTTTAGAATAGCCATCCACACACACACACACACACACACACACACACACACACACACAGCTAAACAACACACATACACAAGCTAAACACACACAGCTAAACACACACACACACACACACACACACACAGCTAAACAAACCTAACAATACAGCTAAACAAGGAGGTTAAAGATTTCTACAAAGAGAAAAAAATACTACTGAAAGGAATCACAGATGACATGAATGAAAAAACTTCCCATGTTCATAGATTAGAAGAGGAAAGTCTATAGTGCTAAAGGCCTGCATCAAGAAGATAGAAAGTTCCCACCCAAAGCAATCTACAGATTCAACACTATTCCTATCAAATTTTCAAACAGTTTTTTTCTAATTCTGTGAAAAATGATGTTGGTAATTTTATAGGAATATTGTTCATATGGAACAAAACTGAGCCTGAATAGCCAAAGCAATCATAAGCAAAAAGAATAAATCCAGAGTCATAACATTACCCAACTTCAAACTATACTCAAAGGTTAAAGTAATCAAAACAGCATGGTACTGGTACAAACAAACAAACAAAAACACATAGAGTAATGTAACTGAATAGAGTACCTAGACATAAAGCCACATACCTACAACCAACTGATTTTTTACAAACTTGACAAAAGTAAACTGTGGGGAAGGGATTTTGTATTCAATAAATGGTGCTGGGATAACTGGCTAACAATATACAGAAGAATTAAACTGGACCTCTACATTTCACCATATGTAAAAAATAACTCAAGATGGATTAAAAACTTAAATATAAGATCTCAAACTAGAAAATTCTAGAGCTAAACTTAGGAAATACCATTCTTGGCATCAGCCTTAGCAAAGAATTTATAACTAAATTCTCAAAATCACTTGTAACAAAAACAAAAATTGACAAGTAAACCTAATTATACTAGAGAGCTTCTGCACAGCAAGAAAACAAAACCAGAAACAAAACAAAATGACAGTCAACATACGACCCACGGAATAAGAGAAAATAATCATAAACTATTCATCTAAGAAAGGACTAATATCCACAATCTATAAGGAACTTAAAAAATTCAATAAGCAAAAAACAAACAGCCTCATTGAAAAGTGGGCAAATGACATGAACAGGAACTTTTCACAAGAAGACATATAAACAGCTAACAAACATGAAAAATTGCTCCATCACTAATCATCAGAAAGATGCAAATCAAAACCACAATGAGATACAATCTCACACCAGTCTGAATGGCTATTATCAAAAAGTGAAAAACCAAGAGATGCTGGCAAAGGTTCAGAGAAAAGGAAATGCTGATACACTATTGGTAGGAATGTAAATCAGTTCAGCCACCGTGGAAAACAGTTTGAAGATTTCCCAAAGAAGTTAAAACAAAGTTAACATTCGACCTAGCAATCTCATTACTGGGTATACACCCAAAAGAAAATAAACCAGTCTATGAAAAAGAGCATGCACTTCTATGATTAAGATGACCAATATTTAATATGTTTTAAATGACACAAGAAACCTAATAGGAAATGAAGATCCAAAAAAAAGCAGTTTGAGTCAAGCACTTACATACTAAATTGGGCAAAAAAATAGTTAAGTTGTGAAAGATAATAAGGCAAAACACTTTGTCCAGGGTAGTTAATTGGGTAGAGAGAAGCCCATACATCAGTTGAATACCATGCAGTATTCTCCATGAACACCAAATGAAGCAAAATAATAACCTAGACAAACTTAGCCAAATCCCTCACCCACAAAATCATGACAGCATAAAATGGTTATTATTTTTAGCTGCTAAGTCTTGGGGTAGTAACTTCCCCTGCAGAAGTAAGCGGTGTATGCTGTTTTAATTATTCTTTTTAATTAGTTTGAGTCTTTATTGATCCTAAATCAGTTTATTCTTTACTCTTTCTCTAGCATTCATAGAACAATAAATGGGATAAGTAATATTTTCTCAATTACTGGCATTAGAAAAATCCACTCAAGAAGAGAAATCATACTGTTTGACTCTTGGCCCTTTTTAGAGTATGTTTGATGTAAAGCAAAACAAACTACTATGTCATTGCCTGGGTTGGAGACAAATTCTCTCTCCTGTGCATCTCACTGATTGGTCTGATGGCTTTCTGGTACAAAATCTTGAAAATTAGAGAGGAAAGCAACTTCAGTGAAAGAAACAGAGAATCAGAGACCACAGGAGGAGTAAAACAAATTTGCTAATAAATATTGTATATTTCTGTGAATGACTCTTCCTGAAAACAATGTTTGGTAAGATATATTAAATTCAGTAATATACACTAAATATAAGTTTTGAACACTGAATAAGTGAGTTCGACGTTGGAATCAATACAGTGTCACACAAAGACAACATGATCATTCCGAACACTGGAGTGATTCTCAAGGATGTCTACAGAATATCATCACTTGGAGAGCTTTAAAAAATACCTATACTTGAGATCAACCTCAAGTGATTTTTTTGAATTCATCTGGGGTGTTATTGGAACATGGTTCTTACTTAAATTTCTTCAAAGTGATTCTATTGGTAGCCAGTATGGACAATCACTGACCTAGAGTGCCAGAGCTCTGAAATAATTAAAGTATTTATTGAGAAGTTAGGAGAAATATCTGAAAGGAATTTGTCTTCTCTTTGTCCATACTATTGGGAATTCCAAGGCAAATGCATAAAAATGTGTAAGTGTAGAAAGTCAACTATCTGACATCTACTTTTTGTTCATGGTGATCACTATAGTGGTCCATTAACCACATGGATTCATATTTCTTTTCCACAATTGCATTTCGTTTGTTTTTTGCTGCTGCACTAGGCCTGCCTTCTGCCTGTGTAGCCAAAAAAAGTGGGGGGTGGGGAATTTAGCGAATATGTTACTGTTACACATTGGAATAGTTTAGCTGAATAGATTGTCTATATAAATGCAGATCTATTCTATAAATATTCTTCATTGATACTGAAGATTCTCTGAGCGGTTTAGGCTTTGTTCAATAGCTTAGATTTCAGTATTTCTAAGATCTTCTCTTTGCATGTCCACTATTCTGATATAATCAAAATATGTTTGATTATCATGTACAAGAGAAATATTTATAATTAACATTATATCCAAATGTATTAAAAAAAATGCATGCATGCTTTATGACCTAAACCCATTAGGTTGTGGGTTGAATTTCCGAAAGATTTTAGTAATAAAAACTGTATGAAACTAATAAAAATGTGTAGCACAAAACAGATATTGATTTGCCTATAACTATATATATTATTTTATGTTTCATCATATTGTGTATCATTTTTTCATTTTACTAAAAAATGTTTCTGCTCAACTAGAAGGTTTATTAAAACACAAACATTCATAGTTTATATTTTAGAGATTTAATATTCAGTTGAGTATGCTTATTGATATGTGATTTACCTAAATAATTCTTTCCACATTGGCTTTACTCCAGAGTTAAAAAAATTGAACAAATGTTTTTATAAAAATGAGCCTGCAAATGTTTCATTGTATATATAATTATATGTATCCAGTGATGTTATACATGAAAAAGAGAATTACATTTTTCAAACACCATCTTGCTGGAACATGCCTGAAGAATGAGCAGTAATTCCTGTGCAATATCATGTACCGAAATGAAAATAATGAAACGTTCTTTAAAAATACACTAGGCTGATAAAAAGGAATAAGGTCATGTCCTTTGTAGGCACATGGATGGAGCTGGAAGCCATTATCCTCAGCAAACTAAGGAACAGAGAACCAAACACCACATGTTCTCACTTACAGGCAGAAGCTGAACAATGAGAACACACTGACACAGGGAGGGGAACAACACACACAGGGGCCTTCCAGTGGATGGGGCTGAGGGAGGGAGAGCATTAGGAAAAGTAGCTAAAGTATGCTGGGCTTAATATCTAGGTGATGGATTGCCAAGTGCAGGAAACCACCATGGCACACATTTAGCTATGTAACAAGCCCACACATCCTGCACATGTACCCCAGAACTCAAAAATTAAAAAAAATACTGTAGGCTGAAAATCACATCTTTCCTGAAAGTCGAGTTCAAAATTAAGGTGAAAATTACTTAGATTAAAAATTACATATGTATGTCCTTTAAATATCCTATATCATATAATATAGTTTGTATTGTGTACAGTTAATTTTATGGAAAAAATAGTTTAAAAACTATTGAGCTACAGAATAGGCAGGATAAAATCACTCTATGTAGATGTATGGATTTTCAAACTATTTTCATTTTGTTTATACTATTAAATAATAATAATTATAGATGAGTATATTAAGTACTAGGTACGTTTCTAAGTACTTTACATGTGTTAGCCCATATCATCTTCACTAAATACAATTAAATAGATGTTCAAATGACTAAAGAATGCTCTTAATAATATTACCAAATGCCTATTACTGAAATAAGCATTTCTAATATATGCCTATTTGCCTGCAGAATTTATTACATTATGTTTTATGTAGTTTCTAAAATCTCATTTGTGTGTGTGCACAAATATGCAAATATAAAAAGGTTGCATTTATGCTGATGAGATTTAAATGGGTCACTTTTGATTTTAAGTCAGTTTCTTAAGTGTATTAAAGACTTTAGGAATTAAAGTGAGCAAAATGTGCATAGAATATCCTCTTCATCCTTTCCCCCTTCCTACACGCCTTCCCTCCATTCTTCTCTCTCTCATTCCCCCATTTCCTTACATATTATGAATTCACATCCTTATATTAACTTAATGGTTACTTTAAATTATAGTCATTGCAATTAGTCATTTGATGCTGAAATCACACCAAACATAACCAATAGGCGCTCTTTCAAGCTGAATTTAATTCTGTGTATGTGTGAATTTACATGATTTTATTGGTCTTTGAGTGTTTCTTGCAAAAAAATATCTAGACCAAGGTAAGTTTAGATATAGATACAGATACAGTTACAGATACAGATACAGATACACATACAGATACAGATACAGATACAGATGTAGATAGATACAAGCCTTCCATGAATTTTGAATGCCATAGGATTATATTCAAGTATTTCTTCAAGGAGTCTTAATTCTATTTAGTGGCTAATGGCATTCTGAAATCAAAACCTGGGTGCTAGGTGTGCTAATTCCAGGGTATCACTGCTTTTAAACCTTTTTGGTGGACAGATATATGATATTTTTAATAAACTTTATTTTTATACCAGTTTCAAATTTACAGAAATATTACTGAGTACTAGTAGTCTCCATAAACTCTACACTCAGTATAATTAATATCTTTCATCACTATGAAATATTTGTTGTAATTAATTAACCACCATTGAAACTTTATTCACTAAAATTTATATCTTAATATTATATCTTAATCATATTTTCTTATATTTAACTTGATGTGCTTTTTTTCCCCAAGATCTCATCCAGGATACCATATTGCATTTAGTTATCATGTCTTTTTAAGTTCCTCTTGGCTATAAGTTTCCCAGACATTCCTTGTTTCCAGAATTCAAATGTTTTATAGAGAGTTCTTCAATTAAAATGTTCTCAATTTGAATTAGAAAGTCTGATGTTCTTTCTTATGATTAGACTGGAGTTATGGCTTTTTGGGAAGAAATTAGATGGGTAAAATATCATTTTGAGAACATCATATCAAGATTATATACAATCATGATATCACTGTTGTTAAGTTGGATCCATGGCTGAGGTAATGGTTTGTCAGATTTCTTCACTGCCAGGTTATTATTTTCCCTTCTTTCTATACCGTACTTTGTGGAGAGAAGTCACAATGCAGAGCACACTTAAGGAGTGTGGAATTAAATGCCACCTCCTTGAGGGCAGATTATCTATGTAAGTTATTTGGATTTCTTCTGCATGGGAGGTTTGTCTTTTCTACTCTATTTGCTTTCTACACAATAATTTATATTAGTTTGAACTCAAGGATATTTACATTCTACTTTTGGTTAAAATATAATACTTTATTTTTCATATTTATTCTATGAGAGCTCTTTCGGTTGGCTCTGGGGTGCTTTAACTTCCTGATTATGGTTTTGTTTTGGTTTTTAAACTCCCTTATTTTGTGACACTATAAGATATACCAGGCTTATCTGGTACAATTCCTGTGTTAGTCCTACAATCAGCTGTTTATCCAAAGAGCCCTAATTGCTTCTGTTGGAAGAGGTTAGAATTAGAAAGTAAGATCTGAGAAAGTGGTGTCCTCAATGTTACTGGTCTGTCTTTGCCTTTGGGCCCTCTTCACTGCAGAAAGGGAAATATATGTGTGTATAACCACCCATGTATATAAATATGTCTATAAGTATTTATGTTTTTAAAATTTTTTCTTTTTAAAATTTTAAGTGTTAGAGTTCACACTTTGTACTGTATTTTACAAAGGATTTTGACAAATAATGTCACGTGTCCAAAATAGATTCATAGCCTTAAAAAAAGATCCCTTGTGTTTCACCCACTCAATCCTACCTTCCCACCCCCAAAATCCTGGCAACCACCAAGTTTCTTTGTATTAATAATATTATCAGAAGAAGACAACATGACATCTACCCTCTTAATAGATTTTTAACTATACAATACATTGTATTGTTATCTATAGGCACAATGTTGTACATCAGATCTCTAGAACTTAATTATGTTATGTAACTGAAATTTACATACATTGGTTAGCCATTTTCCATTTCCGCCTCTATCCAGCTTCTGGCAACCACCACGCTAGTCCTTATTTCTATTAGTTTGACTATTAAATGAAATCATGCAGTATTTGTCCTTCTGTGACTGGCTTGCCTGGCATATTTCAATTAGCATAATGTCCTCAAGGTTCTTCTCTCTCTTTTTTGCCTTTTACAGAATTTCATTTTGAAATCATACAGTGTGGAGCATTTTAGAGTGATTTCTTTAACATATCAATATGCAGTTAATATTCAGAAACTATTTTCATGGCTTGATAGCTCATGTTTTATCTCTGAATAATATTTTATTTTATGGATATACCAGTTTGTTTCTCCATTGACCAGATGAAGAGCATCTAGGTGGCATCCATTTCTGGTAATGAATAAAGCTTCTGTAAACATTTGCATGCAGGTTTTCGTGTGGACATAACTTTTCAGATTGGTTCTGTAAATACCAAGAACATGGTAGAAGTATATTTAACTTTGTAAAAATGTGTCAAAGTCTTTCAAAAGGGTTGTGCTATTTTCATTCACACCAGCAATGAATGAGAATAACTGCTGCTCCACACATTCACCAGTAATGGTATTTTCAGTTATTTTTCATTTTTTATAAACCCCTCTCAGGTTTATTCTCCAAAATAAACCTGTCTTTGACTGTTGAGTCACTTTTCGTGTTTCTTTCCTCTTTCATTAACTCTTAAAATATCATATTCCTAAATGATTTTTTGAACTGTAATACTAATATTGTAGCTTAAGACTCTTTGATAATTCTTTTTGCCCTTAGAATATGTTCCACAAGGGGTGTATACTCAGAGTCCTCAGTTAAGATTTATTATAAAACACTTCTTGTCTCTTCACAGTTGTGTTCACTATCTGATATATAATTAGGTTCATTTCCAAATTATTTTATTAAATTTTAGGTTTGCTTTTTTTCTTGAGAATTACATTTAATTTTTTGTATGTAAAATACTGAAACAGTTAAAAAATGAAAACCTTATAAAATTGGTATATTTGGAGAAATATTACTTCCACTTATATTTCCTTTCCACTTTTCTTCCTGTCTTTCATGTGGCAAATCATTTTCAATATTTTCTGCCTTAACCATTTTCTGAGAGAATACATATTTTTCTTATTGCCCCTTCTATTTTACACAATTGTAATAAACTAAAAATACTTCTGTAACTTTCTTTTTTAACTTCACAATATACCTTAGAAATAAATCTATAGGCCAAACGCTGTGGCTTATGCCTGTAATTCCAGCACTGTAGGAGGCCAAAGCAGATGGATCACTTGAACCCGGTGGTTTGAGACCAGCCTAGGCAACATGGCAAAACTCTGTCTCTACAGAAAAAAGAAAAAAAAAAATAGCCAGTCATGGTGGTGCATGCCTGTAGTCCCAGTTACTACTTAGGCTGAGGCAGGAGAATCACTTGAGCCTCAGAGATGGAGGTTTCAATGAGGAGAGATCACACCACCACACCACTGCCCTGCATGACAGGGTAAGATGCTGTCTCAAAAAATAAAGAAAGGAGAGAGAGAGAGAGAGAGAGAGAGAGAGAGAGAGAGAGAGAGACAAAGGAAGGAAATTAAGAAAAAGAAAGAAAGAAAAGAAAAAGAGAGAAAGAGAAAGAGAGAAAGAGAGAAAGGAGGAGAAAGGAAGAGGAAGGAAGGCTGGGCATGGTGGCTCACGCCTATAATCCTAGCTCTTTGGGAGGCCAAGGCGGGTGGATTGCATGAACTCAGAAGTTGAAGACCAGCCTGGGCAACATAGTGAAACCCTGTTCTCTACTAAGATACAAAACATTAGCCAGCCACAGTGGCGTGCGCCTGTAGTCCCAGATACTCAGGAGGCTGAGGCAGGAGAATTGCTTGAACCCAGGAGGAGGGAGGTTGTAGTGAGCTAAGATCGCATCACTGCACTTCAGCCTGGGCGACAGAGTGAGACTCTGTCTCCAATCATTGCTGTTATGAATCGTAGTATGAATGCACAACCATACACTTGTGCATTATGTTGTTTTGTATTCATAGAAGTGAATCAAAGTCCACTCCATAGAGGTAATATTTTGCAAGCCTTCATAACATATGTAAATTCCTGTTTTTCTACAACCCAGCCAACAGAGTGTATTGCCAGTCTTTTGGAGTTTGTCAATTTGATAAGAGATACTTTGATATCACTATGTAGTTTTAGGTGTTGATTTTATAGTTGCTGAGTTACACATAATTCATTTCCACGGGGACTATTTTCCATTTTTCCCCATTCACTGCACTTTGTCCTTTTTTGTTGTCAGTTTATTCTGTTTTTTCTCTCTCTCTACTTTTCAGAGTGTTCTATATGGTGAGGATTTTAAAGCTTTGTCTGTGATATCAGTGAAAAATATTTTGTTCCAGGCCTTATTTTGGCTATTGCCTTTTCTGCATTTCAGTTTTTATTTATATTTATGCTTATTTTTAGATTGCAGAATGTATTATTGAAGTTTTTAAATTACTTCTGAATTTTAAATAAAAGACTCTTTCATGAGCATGTCAAAAGTAGGTGTATTTTCTTGTATCAGAGTCCAAAAGTGGATATATCAAAAAAGCTTCCTTATTGATTACTACTTAGTTGCTCTTCATCTTTATTCAATATTGTATCCATTAGATCTGAAACAAAAATAGTGTGCTGGCAGTTTATCAAGAAGTGCTCTCAGGATCAATACGTATTGAAGAAATGGAAAGAGTCAGAATCATCCACAGGAAGTAATTGGGCGGTGATGTAGTCTTCACAAAGGCTTCAGCCAGCACACCTAAGGGGAACATTAAACCTGAGATGACCCTACAGCGTGGTTTCATGTTACTAGGAGAAGGGCAGACAGTTATCCTTTCACATTGATTGGTCTGTGGATACAGTCACCAAAAAGGGGGCTTATCCTTGGGAGAGTCAACTCTTTTTAGCCAAGACAATATAAGAGAAGGAAACAGCTGGAAATTGGCAACTGGTAACACTTCCAGCAGCTGAGGGAAAAGTCTTTGAGTCCTGAAGAGAAAGTTTCTGGGCAGTTTTTATCTTTCTTCTTTCTACAGTATACTGTAGTCTCTGTTCTTTGAAGGTGACTGCTGGATTTTTTAGTGCACATCTATCAAAAACTGTTAATATTTTCATTGTGAATTGTGGTTATTAGCATTATAAAATATACCACTTTATCTTTAATGTTAACTCGCCTTATTAGTTATGACATTTTCAATATTTGTCTGATATATTTTGACCACTTAAAAATTTGTATCCATTTATAATATTTTGTTTTAGTGTATTTTTATGTTGAATGTAGAATTGTATGTTGCTTTGTGAGCCATTTTGAAATATTTTCTTCTTTTGAAAGATGAGTTAACCCAATTTACATTTATTGATAAAAATGTTGCTTATTTTTAGCTCTTATACTATTTTATGTAAGAAATACTATATGTTATATTTACCATATATTTTTTACTATACAACTTGAATCCTTTCACAAAATAATAGAAAAAAATGGTAAATGTATTTTGGTATTTGAAATGTTTACTATTTCTGTCATAATGGTTACTTTTATACTTACGTTGTTTGATACTTAAATCTACTTTTCCTTACACAGGCTTCCACTGTTTGTTTGTGATTTTTCTATTTTTTGGTTTTGAATGTTTCTTTGTTTTCTAGTGATGCCAAGGAGCTTAATTTACTTTTTCTTCTCTCTCTCTCTGCCTCTTTTTGATGTTATAACTACTTTGTCAGAGTCTAAATAATTCATATTTACTTTCTCACTTTTGGCTTAGTCTTAAAATTACATATAAATATATACAGTATATGTTTACATATATAATATTATATGTATACTATATATGATGATTTTTAGTGTCTTTTTATTGATGTTTCCTCATTCATCTTTTGATTAAATGAATATTTTTCTTCAGTAGGAAGGTCTCCTGAAATAATATGCTCTGATTCCTTTAGTTGCTTTACTCAATATATTTTGGTATTAGTTTAAATATGCTATCTTACTATTTAATTTTTATGTATTTAACTTGCCTTGTGACTTTTACCTTTCTTTACCCAGCTTCTTTTTATTTTAACTATTGCTTCCCATTGTCTTCTTTGCTTTCGTTTATGTAACCTTTCACTCTTCTTTTAATGGTTACTCCAATTTCGATTAAATTTGAATTTAAAATAGTGCTTTTTACTACTTCCCCAATAACCAGGAAACTTAGGAGACTTTAAAACACCATGCACTCTTTTTTCTTACTTACATGTGATTATTATGCATTGTAATTACCTATATTTTTGAAACTTCATAGAGACTTTCATTATTGCCTTATATAGTCAATATTTTGTTAAACTTACCACTATATAAAAACTCTTCACTGTTCATTGGCTTTTTATATTCCAACTGCCTTCCAGGTTATGTTTCCGTATGAATGAAGAATATTCTTTTACCTTACTTTTACAGCAGGTATGTAAATTTTCCCCATTTTCGTTTGCCTGAAAATGACTTTCTTCAGGCTTGATGTTATCTTGAAAGTTATTTTATTTAAACCTTCTGAATATAATTTTATAATACTCTGGTTTCCATTATTTCCATTGAGAAGCCAATTCTCAATTTATTGATGTTCCTTTGCAGGTGTCTCCAGAACACCCACCCACTGGATCCCTTTCTTTCAAATTTTTGTCTT
The DNA here is from genome assembly GCF_007565055.1 of Rhinopithecus roxellana. Classification (NCBI taxonomy): domain Eukaryota; kingdom Metazoa; phylum Chordata; class Mammalia; order Primates; family Cercopithecidae; genus Rhinopithecus; species Rhinopithecus roxellana. The sequence goes on along the minus strand of NC_044564.1, from coordinate 63,767,561 downwards.
TTTGTTTTGTTTTCAGCAATGTCATGTAACATTCTTGGGTGCAGTTTATTTGTATTCATCCTGTTTGAGGTTGTTAGAGTTTCTAGTTTCTGTGTCTGAAAGGTTTTTTCTCTTTTTGGAAACTTTCAGCCATTATCCTCTTTGAATATGGTTTCTGCTTTATTCTCTCTCTCTTCTCCACCTGGAACTCAAACTACATGTCAGTTAGACCTTACCACTTTATCAATGGGTCTTAGATGCTCTTTTCCATATTTTTCTTTGTGTGTGTATGTGTATCCATTTTTCTTTATCTGTGTAATTGGGGATTTTTTTCTTCAGAGCCATTTTTCAAATATACTAAGTTTTTTATATAGCGTTATTTAATTTGCTATTAATGCAACCCACTAGTTTTGTAATTTTAATAAACTTGCAACTGTATAATTTCATTTACTTGTTTTAAAAATACTTAAGAGTTTTATGCCAAAAATCAGTATATTTTTAATTTTTGAAAATAGACTGGATGCAGTGGCTCATGACTATAATCCCAGCACTTTGGGAGGCCAAGGTGGGCAGATCACTTCAGCCCAGCAGTTTCAGACCAGCCTGCGCAACATGATGAGACCCTGTCTCTACAAAAAATAAAAAAGAAAAAGAGCCAGACATGGTGGCTCATGCCTGTGGTCCCAGTTCTTTGGGATGCTGAGGTAGGAAGATCACTTGAGGCTGGGAGGTCCAGGTTGCAGCAAATCATGTTTGTGCTACCCCACTCCAGTCTAGACTACAGTGTGAGAACCTGCCTCAGAAAAAAAACAAAAAACTATATAAAAAAATAGTTATTTTAAAGCCTGTGTCTGCTTTCTTTGTATTCCTTCATGGAACTCATTATATTAAGGCTTTAATGTGACAGAGATAATTTACCAGTTTGACTAATTTGGGAGAAAATACAAATTGGACACTTAGAAGAAGCAAATAGAGATGACAATAATTTTGCTGAAAATGAAAGACACTAATATGGTCATAGCTGGAGGAGAAAATGAAGTCACATTTCTAAATAATACTTGGGCCAAAGAAAATGTCTCAAAAGAAATTGTTTTTAAATATCTGGAATTAAATGAAAATGAAGGTGCAACTGACCAAAATTTGTGAGACATAGTGAAATAGTTCCTAGAAAGATATTCATGACATTGAAGGTTGTATTAGTTAGTTTTCATGCTGCTGATAAATTCATACCTGAAACTGGGAAATTTACAAAAGAAAGAAGTTTAATGGGACTTACAGCTCCTTATGGCTGGGGAGGCCTCACAATCATGGTATCCTCACGATCATGGCCTCACTTAATCATATCTTAAGTGGATGGCGGAAGGCAAAAGGAGAGAAGCTGTGCAGGGGAATTCCTCTTTTTACAACCATCAGATCTGGCCGGGCGTGGTGGCTCACGCCTGCAATCCCAGCACTTTGGGAGGCCAAGGTGGGTGGATCACCTGAGGTCAGGAGTTTGAGACCAGCCCGGCCAATATAGCAAATCCCTGTCTCTACTAAAAATACAAAAATTTGCTCGGGATGGTGGTGTGGGCCTGTAATCCCAGCTACTCGGGAGACTCGGAAATTTACAAAAGAAAGAGGTTTAATGGGACTTACAGTTCCACATGACTGGGGAGGCCTCACAATCATGGCAGAAGGCAAGGAGGAGTAAGTCACATCTTAAGTGGATGATGGCAGCAAAAAAAGAAAACTTGTGTAGGGAAACCCCTCTTTTTAAAACCATCAGATCTCATGAGGCTTATTTATTATCATGAAAACAGCATGGGAAAGACTTGCCCACATGATTTAATCACTTCCCTTTGGGTTCCTCCCATGACACATGGGGATTGTGGGAGTTACAATCCAAGATAAGATTTGGTGGGGGACACAGCCAAACCATATCAAATGTATATACAAGAAAAAAGGAAAGATCTAAATCAAAAAAAACCAAACCTTCCCCATTAGGGAACTAGAAAAATAAGAATATAGATCAGAGAAAACAGGAGAAAAAGAGAAACAGAGCAGAAAGCAATGACATGAAAAACAATAGAGAAAAACAATAGGAATAATAGAAAAAATATTTTAAAAAATCAAAAAGTTGAGAATTTCATAAAAATGGAAGTCACAATCTCATCTATGAAAAGATCGGTAAAATTGATAAACTTCTAGCCAGGCTAAGTGAGAAAAAAATGGAAGATACAAATCACCAATATCAGAAAAAAAGGAAGGGTAATTATTATGGCCTCATAGGTATTAAAGGATAAAGCAATACTATGCCCAAATCTATGCCCATAAATCTGATAACTTAGGTGAAATGGATAAATATATTAAAAGATATGAACTGTCAGAATTACACAAGGATAAATACTCTAAATCAGCCTATATTTATTAAAAAAGATAAATCAATAACTGATAATGCTTCATGAAAGAAAGCACGAGGCCGAAATGATTTTAACTGCTCAAAATATTTTTCTCATTTTCCAAGACTGTATCAATTTATCAATTAGTGACATCACTAGTAAGGTGTTACAACTAATTCAAAGAATTTTCTAAAATACACATTTACATGCTGTCAGGAATGAAATGAATTTACAAAACATTGGTCTATATCCACAGAACAATATTCAAATATATCTTTACCAGGCACAATTTGTATTTTTTAATGTATTTTACTGAGTTGAAATCTCCCTGTGCCACCAAAGCTGGAGTGCAGTGGTGTAGTTATAAATCACTGTAGTCTCAAGCTCCTGGGCTCAAGTGATTCTCCTGCCTCAACTTTCTAAGTAACTGGAACTACAGGCAGGTGTCACTACTCATGGCTAATTCACTATTTGTATTTTCATAAACACAAAACATTTCCATTACCATCTGCACTCTACAACTTTTGAAGTCTTAAAAATGGTCAACGGCAGTAAAAGGCAGAGATAACCTGCAGGTATACAAACAGACATAATCATTTTTGCCTTTTTCAATTGCTTTCCCAATTTTTTTCTGATATATGTTAAGAATATGGTGGGGGCTCTTGCAGAAGCTCAAATCAGTTATAGAAAATAGTTATTGTTTTTCATGTATTTCAGATGCAATATATACATACTTCATTTTTCAGTGAATCACCTTCCAAGGCCATTACCACCATCTACATAGCTCTGAATGGTCCTTCATTAAAGCACTGCAGAAGTGAAGGTAATACACCTTTCCCAAACCTGAGAAATTAATGTTCAGGCACCCTCATGTAAGTACTGGCAGGGTTCTCATGCTTATGAAGTGGGAATACCTCCATCCAACCCGAGCTGCAACCTCATTTATACAGGGAGATCCAAAGCCATAGTGTGTAGGATCACAGCATCTTAGAGAACTGACTTTAATTGGATTGCCCTTTCTCTCTGACTCAAACTTAAGATATTTAGGATCAAGTTTAATGGCCACAGCAATGACAGAAAATGATAGACAGATCCAACTTTTTGGACAGTCTTGAAAACCTCCTTTTTGTGATAGTATTCTGTCCATCCATTTATCCATTCATCCAACTTTTTTTTTTTTTTTTTTTTTTTTTTTTTTCAGATGGAGTTTCACTCTTGTTGCCCAGGCTGGAGTGCAATGGCATAATGTTGGCTCACTGCACCATCTGTGTCCCAAGTTCAAGCGATTCTCCTGCCTCAGCCCCCTGAGTAGCTGGGATTACAAGCATGTGCCACCATGCCCAGCTAATTTTGTATTTTTAGTAGAGATAGGGTTTCTCCACGTTGGTCAGGCTGGTCTCAAACTCCCAACCTCACGTTATCCGCCTACCTCGGCCTCCCAAAGTGCTGGGATTATAGGCGTGAGTCACCTTGCCTGACCTCATCCAACCTTTTAATGATTAATACTAGGATAAGCTTAGTATTAAGGCTAAGTCACTGGAATGAGCTTATCACAAATCAGCAGAAGGTTCCTAAATGCTATCACCTCATACCTTTCTAGGGAGTTCTCTCTCCAGGGAAATGTCATGGTGTCATGAAAGCAGCAGGGGGCTGAAGGGAAAGAAACTCAAACTCGTTAGCTCTCTTCCTCGTCAGGCACCTTTACTATCATCTGTGAAACATGGGGACTTAAGTTTCTACGACTTGATAGGACTATTGTGATAACTAGGGCTGCAGTTAAAGAAACATATAAAATCACTAAGTGCAAATTCCTTTAAGCCACAATGTTACCATTTGGCTATAACTCAGGCCAGTTGCTGGTAACATTTGCTCTCTCCCTCACACTTAGAATTCTTATTTCCACATCAGTACTTTGTGGAAAAATTCTTATTTTGTTCTTCCTGATTG